>NW_010299089.1:30228-53195 GCF_000700745.2 Antrostomus carolinensis | reverse complement strand
CAGGCTTTAGTGCAAGACAGACAGACCAACTGCATGAGCTCAGACCCCTGTTTCCCTGAGAAACCAGGCTACAGACTGGCTGTCAAACTTGACTTTTCATGCAGAAAGTAACTTTTAATAAAGTAATGAAAAATGAATTTGCCCATCATGAAAAAAATTGAGGGGGATTTCACAATATTGCAGAAAATTGTTGTGGATGGAGAAGGTGGGAATTATTTTTAAAGAGTTTTGGAGGTGTGATTTATCTCAGGTATAATTCCTCCTAGCTGAATGTCAGTAATAAATAGATCTCTGCGTTGGTCAAGTTACCTGCTGCCTGCTGAGAGAGACTGCTCAAACCATAGACAGATCATTTGGATGTAGTTGCAATAGGTGCAAAGGAAATTCCATCAGGAGCCTTAGGTGTCTCATTAGTTAGCTCGGTGCTTGCAAAGTTCCTATAAAAAGCTCATTCCGTGGGCTCATAAGGAACACTTCATACCATTTCATGAGATTTTGGAGGGGAGGGTGTCAGGAAAAAAAAAATCCTGAAGGAGAATACTGAGACTTCATTATGATGAAAGACAGAGGAACATTGAAATTCATTACAACAAGCAAGAAGAGGAGATACAAATAAGTTTATTAAGCTTTATCCCTCACAGGAATATCACATCAACTGTATTTCCTCCTTTTGTACACACGTGCATATTCATCTAATTCTAAGGGCAAGATTTGGCTCAGTATCTATGGCAACATTTTATTCCAATATGCAGCCAAAATATTGATTTAGAATTGCTAGTACCTTGAAGCAATCTGAATTGGAGTAAAAAAATGTAACATTTGAAGCCTGCCATGCTTGGGGCAGAAGCCTTGGTTTAAGCTTGACATACTTCACTACAAGAAGATCATCCCTTCCTTTCTATCACGGGAATTTTCTACTTTACAATGAACTCGTACAGTTCCCTGGCTGAGCCAGTGAATATCTTTGTTTCTGTTGGTCAGTTGTCATGATGCGATTCATTCCCCTTTCTCTGGGCTAATGCCACTCTGATTCCAAACCTGAAAACAAGAGGTCATCTTTAGAAACTGCAGTCTAATCTCCCTTGCAAAACCGTGACTGGAAACTCTATTGCAAGTGAGAAAAAGCAAGGAGCTCTTTTTTTTGTGGAAGCAAATATGTGGAAGGAAAGCTGAGCAATTTTCTTTTGCTAACTTACACGAGACAACCTCAAAACCTCCTAGGTCTCTGGTTCCTTGCCTCTATTTAGACAGCTTATGTAGACAGTTGCACCAAAATCCAGACTGAGCAATTAAGTAATTTATGACATGCATGGAAGTAGAGTCTTGAAGATGAGAGAAATTACAAGACCATTGATTTATAACACAAATTTATAAATATTTACCTTGTTCTTCTAAATTCTTTCCATCATTTATGTTACTGTTCAAAGGGTCACAAGAAATCGCTCAAGGGGTGTCTTGTCCACACCATACAAGAGGTATTATAGACTTGGGAATAGGTACATTTTGTAGTAAAGAAGGTTTGCAAGTAGTCCCTTGGGCAGAGTTGCCCCTCATGGCAGGGCTAAAGGAGTCCATCTGCATAGTAGTACTAAAGTCAAAGACATACTGTGGAAAGGTTGCAGTCCAGTGCTTCTGTAAGCTGTACTTGCCTTGGAGCTATATACATGGTGTTTTCCAGGGAATAATTGCAGCATGTGCAGTGTAGGTTTCCACAGCTGACTCCCACCACTGTGTTTCCATGCCATTACCTAAGGACACCATAATTTAGGATGTGGAAGAGCTTTGCTCTTATCTAGTCAGGTGTTCATGTCTCACCAGTAGGCATTGCATCTATTTGAGATATTGAAGACAAGAGTGCATTTCAACTAGGCTTCCAGATATAAATAACTTGAAGCCAGTCTCTAGCACTCTTACCCAAAATTTGAACTTACAACCTCAAGTTGAAAGATTTTACATCCTGTTGTTGCTGCCTCCCCTCTGCCTGCTTCTATTTCTCAGTGTTCCTGTCGTCATTCTTTCTAGTCTTTCTCATTCTTCCAGAGGTGTCCTATGCTACTTCTGAGTAAACATACCAGCAACAGCCAGACAGTAAAGAAAATAGCATCAGTTCAGGCACAGAGCCAGCAGCATAGGAGAGCTAACAGGCTGCATGAGGTCAGCACTGCTTCTTGACAGACCCTGATGTTTGCTAACCCATACATGTTTTTTGTCCGTGCATCCAGCTCCATGCCAGACTCTCTCTAAACATTTATCAACATTTATCTGTGTGGTGCTATTCTGCACTGTTTTGGAAAATGTGCTCTACCCAGTCACCAGTACTCTTACACTAATGACTATATTTTGTCAAAGCACAGTGAAAGATATTTAATTGAAGTCAAATATTTCTAGTTTGAGAGTTAAAGCACAAAAACCCCTTTATTGTGCACATAAGACTGTTTTAGTAGTTGGTTGGATTTGGTTTTTTTTAAAACTAGAACTGCTATATCATCTTAACATTTTCTGTATATATTTTCTATTTATTCTTTAGAAGTTGACTGCTTTGTTGTCACCTACCATAGGAGAGCCCTCATACATGTTTGAGTTCCTATGCACTTCTAGAAGTTTGTAGCAAGCACTTTTTTCCCCTCCTCTCATTGCAGGAGGGTTGGAACTAGATGATCTTTAAGGTCTCTTCCAACCCAAAGCATTCTATGATTCTATATGTTCAGCTAATTATGTACTCCTACCACTTTCATTATATGTGATCAGAGTATTTTTGCTCTCATCTGAATCTTCCATTAGAAGTTTTTTCCAACTTAAACACATCTACGAAAAGATGCTGCCTCTCCCTAGAAGCCATGTATCTCTTGTATTATTTTAACTCCATTCAAGAAAAATAAATCATTGTTGCTGTTTTGTAGTGCCTGTTCTCTCACTGCAAAGTCACCACGCTGTGATGGGATCATAGTACAAATAATCCATAAATGGAATTTTTCTTTTTTTCTTTTTTTTTTTTTTTTTCCTCACAAATTTAACAAAACCCAGATGAACTGGACAGATGGGGGAATTTTGACCTCCATTCAAGCTCAGACAGTATTTACTTCTAGTGAAATAAATTATTTATATTTCTGAACAATCTTGTCATTATTTCTTCTCTGTAATGTGTTGGAATTCATCATCTCCTTTTCTTACTCCTTGTCCTACCATTTGGTAAACATATCATTTTGGCCTAACAGATAAAAAGGTATCTTGATCATTAAAAAAATTAACGCTCATTATATCAGCAGTTGAAAATCACTATTGGCTCCTCAGCATTAACTATCTTTATGTCAAGTTAAAGTTTACAACTACAAAAATTACTTAACTGGTGACAACTCAGACCATGTCTAAACCAGTCAGATGCCACATTTCCATGATGAGGGCGTATTATAAAAAGTCTCCATTCACAACATTATATACAACATGAGACCTCATGCCAGGTCAGATCAACCTCCTCTGCCCCACATCTGATTCTGGGTAGTAGAGGACACTTACAGGAAGGTGTGGATATAGACAAGACACAGCAACCACCTCTGAGTATACTTTCCCATCCTCTACTATGTCCAAGTGAGTTATCTCTGCATTCCCCCAGTTTCTCACCAAATAGATCAACCTCTGTGGACTCTATTCAGCAGTTGAAATATAACCACATGAGCCACCAAGCCTTGGTACATCACCCTGAATAGTGGAGATTAGGATGCTTTTGTCCAATTTCGGAGAAAAAAATGGAAATCCTTATTTCAGGATTGCTTGATATTCAGTGCAGTGAATCAGGAGTTTATTCTCAATTGCCAGGCTTACCCTTTTCTCCAGTCCTCATCTCCATCTCTGTATTTCATTCTTCCCCAGTTGCTTTCCTCAATCTATGAGCTTTTCAGTCCTATAGTGCTTGTCCACATTGTCTCAAAAGGGTTAGTTTGTGCCTGAGTACTCCCGTGTAACTGGCTCAGGCAATAATATCAGAGTACCGAAGATCATAATCTCCACTCTGGATAGCTCTGGGGTAGCCATTCAAGCACATATGGTGGGTCTGTGAATGGCTTGTGCAGCTATGCTCAAATCTTGATTTCCTATGCATACCTTTCGTTAGTGGGTCCCTGGAGAGGAGAACAGCCACACTCCTCTGCCACCTGCTCTTTGTTCCTGGAGACTCATTTCACTCCAGGAAATGATCCCGTGCCAATTCCCCACAAGGAATGTCTCAATTCAGCCCTGTGCTCTTACTCCACATACCCTATCTGTGAGAATGAGCTTTTAATCTCTCTGGGGCAGGAAAAGTCTTCTTAGCAATTTTACAGCTGTGTATATACTTCAGAGTGCTCTATAAATACAGCTCTAAATCTCTGCAGTTAAGAGAGATGGTAGAGAATGTATTACAAGAAGTAAAACAAGACCCTGATAGCAGAGCTGCTGCCATTCATTCCCCAACTCATCCATGGAGCAGGGAATCAGGTGGCTCTTGCACCTGAGCTGCAAAACTGCTCCTCATCCCAAGGAAGCCCTGCATGGATTTTTGTTTTCATGACTAAATTGTGCCACTGCGTTCCTCCTTTTGCATTTCCACCATGTCTCTCAAAGGGTAAACTTCCCTGTGGGAGTGCTTTGAGGAACTCACAGGACATGAGGCAAAAACTGGAGGCCTGTTGAGCTCAGAGACCAAAGAACTACCCTTGACAAAGTTGATCTATGGCTATTCTAAAAGTAGTTTCCTGGGTCATTACTTTAGCTACTCTGAACATAAACAGACATCTCAGATGGGATTTAAACTCACCTCTTATTCTTTTAAGGAATTTAGATTTTGTAGTTATTTATGCTCTTTCTTGCCCTGCTCCAGCAACAGAGCCAGTCTGTGTAGCCATTCACCGGCATGCCTGGCACTCTAGCAGCCCAGATGCCAAGCTCTGAATTCTCATTTTCTTCCTCTGCCCACTATAGCGGCAACATCTGCGCCTGTGGTTGCTTCCTGGCTGGCCTCTTATCAAGGCTTCTTCTCTGACTTTGTGGCTAACTCCAGTGCTGTTTGTGATGACAGCTGTTGCACTGGTGCAGAACCAGCCATCTGGTGACCGACTTGTCCTCTTGGACACTATTTTCTTCCAGCTGTCAGGAATTTACTGTTGGACTGGGAATAATTCGGTATGTAAATACATTCTTCATGATATCCAAGCTATTATTTCCATGGGCAATGCAGTGGTCCCATCACAATTCTCGTACCAGGGTGCATCCACAGCCACTTCTCTCAGTGTGGTGCAGGATGGGTCTGATCACTCAAGTCCAATAAACTTTTCAACAGTTTCAGGCCTACAAGTATGATTTTTTGACTCTTTAGACTTAACAAACCCTCCCCAGCATGCCCATACTTGTGTGCTCCAGCAGTGGGAATACAGATCACCCCAGACTGCTGCTTCTCTGAACTCTAAAACCAGATTTTCACCATTTAACTCATGCAGTTACTCATTCCTAGTTGGCCTGTCCCAGAAGCATGCTGCTGACAGAGGCTGCTTGCTCCCTCTGAGCATCCTGTCTCTGATCTGCAGCTGCCTTATCACTGCCTCTCAGTTCCACAGCGAGAACTGAGGGCCTCATTAATGTCCCCTTTGCCCCAAGACAGACAGAAAAGCAGAGAGTCTACTGCATGTTGCATTTCGTCCTTTTTCCCCAGTGCGTTATTTGTTATTGGACTAAAAATTTACAAGTTCATCATAGTGTGCATGTCTTGAGGAAAGCATAGCTAGCTATGGCTCCCTAAGACTGTTAACCTAACAATTATCCTGACAGCTATAGCTGTAGAACCCATTTCTATTCACATATCTAATCTGTCATTTAATCATCTCATTTGCTTCATTAAGACTTGAGGTAATGAGTCCAGAAACTTATATAAATAAGTATTTTCTTGTATTTTAATTTTGATACAATCCTTTATCCATCAGTGGTGCAATCAAATTCTTCCATTCTACAGCAAAAAATATTTCAATCTCCTAAATACAAACGTAAGCAGCCACATTATTCCATTCTGCTTCTTAATGGAAGCAGTTTTCCTCAAGAATGTCGTAGTGATGTTTTCTCTGACACCTAACACTTCATAAGGGTGAGATTTTTGTTTTGAGAGTTTTGGGTTTTTAACTGACTTGTGAGGAATGCAGAGTTCATTCAGTACGTGTAGACTGGGACAGCAATAGTTGACAATCAAAAGTTAATTTGCAGGACAGGAATTACTATATAAATTTATTTCAATTTCATTCCCCTGAGGCTACATCTTTAGTCATTACCATCAAATGCTTTCCTGGTTGAGCTGCACGAGATCAATTCCACTCTGCAGCTACCAGGAGAAAATGAAGGAAAGACACACAGAAATGAATAATGTAAGAGTGTCCATCCCTGTAGTTTTTGCTGAAAATATGGACTGCCAAATCCTGGGTGCATGCATTTAAAAAAAAGACAATTAAGATCAAAGTATTAAATTTAAACTCTCCATTTAATGGAAAAAAGTATACCTTTACCAGATAAACAAAGCAGGATTTTCTGTTGGTTTACAAGCTCCATTTCACCTCTTTCTAAATAAATTAATTATTTTTTTCAGCCAACTAGCCTGTCCTCTTCTCCACACCCTCTCCAAATGCATGGCTGAATTTTCATGCTGCCAGCCTCTCAGCAGCAGCACAAAACTTTTGCAGCCTCCTCAGCTATTCGGATCTCCTGCATAACTCAGGCAATCCCCAAAACTAATACAGGGCACGCAGCAGCCTGACCCTGCTGCACCCCTCTTGCACTGGCATCTTCTCCTTCCCCTCTGCTTCCACCACACCAAAGCTGGTGAGAGTTGTCCAAGGTCAGCCTGTGCCAAGCAAGTCCAACCTTGATGGACCCACAGCTCTATGGCTAACCTCTGAGCCGTTTAGCAAGGTATAATGATTGCAAGGGTGTAAGGTTATTACTTTAAAGTCCTCCACAATTAGCAACAGATATATAGCAGCAGGGCAAGAACTGTTGCTTCTCAGGGCGTTTGATGAGGGTTTTTTGTCTTACAAGAAACCCATGAAGAGAAAACAGCAAATTGAAATAAGCTGGGACTTCATTTCATGCAAAAGTTTCGTTGAAGTGTTTTTAGGATACAAACCACACAAGCACGCTACCAGTTTTGAAGCCTCAGCCCTGCACCGCCTCACCCGAAACATAGCCTGGGCTCTGCTCGGCTCCGCTCCTTCCAGCTGGCCCTTGGCAACCTGCTCTCCTGCATTCGTAACCCCTCTCTCCCCAGCCCGTGTGTCGTAACACACTGGTAACAATAACATTTCTGAAATCAAAATGCTTTGCAGGCCAAAAAGCTGAGCTCAATCAACGCAGGGGGAAAGCAAACCACGGAGAGCTATTGTTTCTGAAAACCGTCCAAAAACTCTTGGCGCTTCAAGGCATTCCCAATGTCCTTTGCACTATTTCCAGGAAAAATTATTCCCAAGGCCTTGCATATTAAAAAAAAAAATCTGGTTTATATCAATAAACATGATAACTGCTGTATTTTTTCTCTTTAATCAGAGCACAGCTAGCATGTAGAAACCATCAGAGCTGAGTCGAATAGCCTGTTTTAAGTGTAGCATTTTGAAACTCCCAAATTCTCTATTGAGGAACATAAATTAACTCCTGGGACTCCTGAACCAAAATCTTTGACTACATTTATGTAACACAAATTTTTGAGGAAAATTTGTAGGTAGATGTGGGTGGAATAAGTGGCAGAAAAGGCAGAAGGGCAGTTTTTCTGACCAAATAAGCCGTGTTGTGGCAGAAACACTGCCTGCACCAGTGGCTGGGTGCAAGCCTAGAAACAAGATTGCTAGTTCTGATCTCAAATCCTAACATACTGACTTCCAACAAATCATTCAAAGCTCACTGGAGTTGCAGGGGGAGGTTAGAGGAGATGAGGCGGCCATCGCCTTCCTTATCCTCTACCTGATACAGGGAATCCCATTTGCAATTAAATTGTAAATGAAGTTAGACTCAAAGACATACAATATGTGGCCCAGGACAGATGAAACTTCGGGCAATATCATGGGTAAGAACACTGAACCAGTAACAAACCATAGGCAATCATGAATTACTCCCATACATTGTTACTACTAGCTGTACAATATGAGTGCTGCACTTATAATCCAATACAACCAAGCAAGAATTTGCAGACATCCCTTGTTCAGGATAACAGAACATATTTTGTCTCATTTTAGCTATTCAGATTGCTGAGAAACCCTTCTGTTCTCCGGATTACGAGCTGTTCTTGCAATGTTATATACCCATTAAAAAAAAAAAAAAAAAAAGCTTTGAATGTCCGTTCTTCCTGTCTACAGGGTCTCAGGTGGGTGGCTTTGGAATGAAGAACTTGTAAATTAAATCTTAGATCTATCAGGTGTACTTTAAGATTTTACAGATAAAGGAAAGTTTTGAGAATTTAGGAAAGGTGTGAAAAGATAAATGGTCATAATTTTGTAATTTATATTTATCCATTCCCTGCTCCAAAAATCATATTCTGAAGAAATAAGCAAGAGTCTAGTATCCTTGTGAGAACAATAAGAAGCTTATGGCTTGTTTTCAGATTTCACACCACATGCTGACTCTACCACAGTCCCATAGAACAACCACTAACTTCATGGGAAGGCACTGTGCAATGGAATAGTCTTTCAGGTACATTTCACAAAAACATAGAAATTATGGGTTAGGTAATTTAGGTTTTTCAAACAAATGGCGCACTTTATGATGTTCTGCCTCACATCTCTATCGCCTCTCTACCTATTAGACTTAATACTTATATACTTAACGTTACTGCAATTTTTAATATGGTTATTTTTTTTCAGAATGAATGTGAAACCCTTTACATGTCATGGAAAAGAAAAAAAGAACTACTAAGAACATAGCAGTTTCATTCCCTTGCTTAGCTGAATATACCTCCAACCCCATGATTTCACAAATACTAAAAATACATAGTCAATTTATTACTCAGGTTCATGGCAAAGGTTTGTGAGGTTGGGGTTTTTTTGTTTGGTTGGGAGTTTTATTTTTGGTTGTTTTCATTTTTTATTCATAGCTTTGCAGCTGCTCTACTTCAAAAATTTCAGTCTCAGAAACACAGGACTGAGTGTTGGGAAAACGTCATTTAGCTGTGTAATATCTGTACCTCATTAAGACGGCTTTCTTGTTGTAGCAGCGAAACCTAACGTTGGTAACCTCTGCTGGCATTGCTGGGTAATAGGATTCCTTAAAAGTAGGCTTCACAGGCATAAACCTTGTATCTAATCCGATTTCCTTCCTTTCACTGCAGAGACCCCTGGAAAAGCCGGATGGCTTGGATGTTTCAGATCAGAGCAAAGAACATCCCCAGCATCTCTGTGAGAAGTGCAAAGTTTTGGGCTACTACTGCCGCCGCGTGCAATAATCCTTCGGAGTGGCCTCTTCCCATCCCCCTCATCCCTAAAGATCCTCTGGCAGCACGTGATCAACAGCAACACAACAAATCAAGATAAAAGCTAAAATAATTGCCAATATTGCCTATCTAATAACATGCCTTACCATTAATAGAATGTAACATTTCTCCTGTGCATGTATGCAACAGGTATTTACAAGGACTATGATTTGTATACATACATATATATGTAAATTTATATATATATGTACACACATATATAAAGCGTTACTGATAGTGTTCACATCAGAACCGCAGATGCAGGTTCTGCTAAATGTTTACACAGACCCCATATCACGGCCAGGTGAAATGAAGTACTTATTCAATAGGCAAGGTATAATATTGACAAGGAATTGACATTGTTATATGTATGGCTTTTGCAGAGGTTAAACAACTGTGGGGCCACTAATTGTAAGCGCTCACCCACAACATGAACGTTATTCCTATTATATGACAAGACAAAGGAAGGTAAAACAAGCCATGGTGTAAAAGAAGGAAAATTACTGTTTCCCCAGTTTTAGTAAGTCTGAGAGTTCTGTGCTGCTGTTTTCTTGGACTTTCTCTATTTGTTACCATTGCTTGGGCAGGGCTTAGGCAAAATCATTTTTGCAGGATGTGGCAAAAAAAAGTGAATAATTGTTTGAGAGTGTGGGCTGGTTAGAAAGGGAATGCCATAATGGGACCCAGAGCATCAGGAAGGATTCCAAGAGGTTTTCTGAGGAGACAAAATTGGCTTGCTTGTGCAACTAACAGATCCTTCTCTTGTCATATTTTGCTGAAATGGTCCCTGTATGTGTATGGGTTGTTCATTAGGCCACAAGCACACTAAATTTACTGTGAATAAGGGGGGATAAGAATACTTAAAAGTGTCCCCAAAACCCTTAATTGAAAGATTAGCCAAACTTACTATTTATAGTAGTTTTAAAGCCACTTTCTGGAAATATTTTTATGTCCTCTTGTCTACTGTACAAATTTTTTGTAATATTAAACTTGTTAGCCATAGGGGTGTTTTGAGGCATGAACGCTCTATATAGCCTTCCCTCTCTATGTCTTCCTGAAGCACCTACATAAGAAATGTAGGGGTTACGTTTTGTTGTCCCATTTCAGGTATAACTTTGTGCAGGGGCATCCTGCTGCAAAGAAGTATCTTGTCAGGGATTGGGAAATATAATGAACTGAAAGTACCTCGAGAGAGTATCCTTTTTGTATGTCTACATAAGAGTACATTGGCAAAAGGACACAACAGGCAGTTCACTTGCAGCATTCACTAAAAAAATTACAGGGATGTATGTTTGAGGGGTTTTTTTTAATCAACAATTTATATTTTTATGAAGTTTCCTTTAGAGAGATTGATTTGTGTGAATGATACTTAGTGGAAATACTTTCAATCCTAAATAACTTGATGTGAATTTAATTTGTTTTGAGGGTTAATTCCACACGCTAAGACAGAGGGGGTTTTGTGCCAAGTGATAGCAGGATGTTACCAGTAAGTACAGTCAAGCTCTTGTAAAGCAAATTGAAAACTCACAGTGAGCATTCATATAGGAAATGTGAAGTTTTTTTTTACAGATTTGCTCTAGGGTGAAGCTTTTGCCATTTCCCTGCTTTGCTATAAGCAGGGCAAAATTGTTTCTGCTTATTCTGGTGGTAGCATCTTGCAAACGTCATTATTTATGGGTAGCCCAAGTCACCCAGCCTATTGGTCAGAGCAAGGGATAAACACTGGGACTCCTGGCTTCTGACCACAGCTCTTCCATTAGCCTCTTGATTTTGGGCAAGTCACAAAATCCTTATGGACCTCAATTTCCCCAACTGCAAAATGGGGATAATAATACTTTAGTATATCTACCTCACAGGAAAGTTGTGAGGCTTACTTAATATCTATAAGTGTTTTGACATCACTGGATGAAATGTGCTATGTAATGCTAAAATAGTATTAATGAAATTAATAGCTTCAAAACTAGTTTTGCCCAGTTGGCAATTCTGTCAACTAAAATAGCTGAAAAGAATACTGTTGAAAGTTAACACTAGTAACAGTTCAGTCGCCTTAGTGAAGATAAGAAGTTTTAGCATTTTTCAAATGGAAAAAATATTCTTTTGCAGAGACTCAGAAATTACCTTAGAGACAAATTCTCTAAACAAAGATACTAATCCTCTCCTACAAAGAATAAGAAAATACACAGGCAAATCTAGGGGTGGATCTTCAAAGCTTGACCTCTAGTATTAATCTTGATAGTTTGTTTCAAGCACAAATAGTTTTGAAAGAGCCACATACTAAATCAGATCTATTTTTTCCTCTTGAGCACTTAACAGTGCATGAACAACAACAAAAAAAATCACCTTGATGCTTCACATCCAGTTAAAGAACATGTAGAGAAACCCCCTTAGATGAATATAAGGGAAAATATATTATTTTCTCCGCGAAACTAAGATGTTGCTATCAACCATTTTTTTTTCTGTGTTGAAATAAGTTCCATCTTATGATAACCACTAGATCAGTAAAATAGCACATCCCTTGATATAGCTACATCAATATACAGCACACCACCAGGTTCTGAGCAAAGATCAACTAAAAGATACCATTATATGCAATTGTTGCTATTTTCATGACAGCGCCCTGTTAAAAATTGTTTATCCAGATTCAACACTGCATGGCAATGCCTTTAGCTAGCTTATAGATTTTTAGGTTGTACTTTAAAATAAGGTTCCTAAAAATACAGTTAATAGAGTTTGAAGTAATTAATGTCTGTAGGTGTAGAATAATAATTCTTAAAAGCATACTTATGAGAGTTCAATATTTATATAATTGATATGTTCCTAGGCAGCAGACATATAAGATATTTAAGTAATGTAATTTAGCATATTTGAAATAAGGAAGAAGAGGACAGGTTTTCCCCTACATAAAGCAGATAAAGAACAAAACACTCAGGAAAGCAAGAAGCGACACTGCCAGAGTTCGTACTGCCTAACCTGTAGACCTCAAATCTGTCCCAGCGCAGGATGCGAGTGTGATCAGGCTCTGGGCACCCCAGGGCTGGAAGCAGCCTGCTTGCCTTGCCATCCCTGCCAGAAGTGGGGTGGGTGGGGAGGGAGAGTGACCGGGGGTCACAACCCTCCCTCCCCTGAGGCCATGGGGCTGAACTCCAGCTGCCCCTCAGCCGTGTGAGGACATGCTCTTGTGTACAGTCCTCGCTTCTCAGGGCCGAAGCGCCGTGTCCCTGTGAGCTCACCTGAGGGGAGCGTTTCTCTCTCCCTCCCTGCGGGAGCTTTGCTCAGAGGATTGTAGCATTTGGCTCTGGGCATTTGCTCTGCGCTCATCTGTATATAGTTGGTGGGTTTCTGGAAAAAACACTGTCACGTAAGTAACATACAATAGTTTATGACCGTTGGCTTTTAGCTAATGGCACAGAGGGGACATTTCTGAATTTTTATTTCAAAAAAGGAAAAAAAAAAGTTACTACAAAATGTAAATTTCTCCTCTTCCCCCTCCCCAAATGTAATTCACCTATAGACCTTGATTGACCTCTTAGATTTTTCTGAATGCTTTCTGATGGTCTCTTTAGCCAGCTTTGCATTTAGAACATCACCTAATAATCCTTGAACACATTTTTAGTCTTGCCAGAAGTGAAGCAGGTGTCAGTAAAGAGTTTTAAATCAATACAGGTCTCCCTAAATTGTATATTCTTAGGGGTGTAGCAGAGAGAAATTTGTCCCTCTGCGCTTATTTGGCAAACTTAATTTTTAACCTCGGGTGCTTGCAGTTGCCTGTCCATCCAATACATGCTACTTTCCCCTCACAGATTTTTAAGCTTTCATGTGTTGCTAAAAAAACCAAACCAAAACAAAAAAACTAAACTCAGTTTTTTTCCTCAGTTGGTCAGAACATTTCACAAAGAATTTGTCCTTGGCATTGGCACTGCTCTGGAGAAAAATTTAAGCGATTTGAAATGCGTGGTGTAGGATTTTAGCTGCTTTAAGTTGATGTGGCTCCAGTGAAGTTTTTACAAATACTTCATTTAATGGTGATGAAGAAAAACCCCTGTAGATTAAAGGATGGCCCCATTTTAGCCAGTTTCTACTGCTGCTACCACAGACATAAAATGATACCACACAAGCCAAGTTTGAGGCCTTTTTGTCTCAAAGTTGCTTTTTAATTTCAGATAAATACACAGAGTATATATTATTTCTGAAAATAGGTGTATTTTGAAGTTCCCCATTATATGGGACTTAGTTTGTAAACTAAAAATGTGAAGTTACTTATGTCTGAGAGAAGCCTTATACCGAGAAGTATTCTCTATATTTTACCTTTTTGTATAACATGAAATTTAGATTATACATGGATTGCATACCTGCGATGTTCTAGCAATTATTCCAAAAATAAAACTACTTAAACCATGAAAAGTTAAGAGCTTTTGGAAATATCAGACTTCATAGATTAATTCTTTTTGTCCTGCAGTCACGTAGAGTTTTTTTTTCCTGGTATGGATCCTAAGAGTTGTCCACTGAACAGTATGCCATAAACTATCAATTATGTGGTTTTTAAGTTAAATGAATTGACATACGTTTTCCACTTGCCTTTGACAACATGTTTTAAAATGTGATGGAACTATCACCATACAAAAATCATTCTTTAAGATATCACTCCACTGCTGATTTGGCTTCCACCCGTTATCTCTTTCCTATCTGCAAAACCACTGCTGTCCATTCAGTTTGCTATATTGCTGAAGTGCTCAGAGGGGTGTTTGAGATCTTAAGATATAGGGATGATGGTTTGTGTTTCTAGGATGAATTTCAAAGGGACAATCGTGTGCAGTTATTAGCTATAGATGATTGATATAAATGTTTACCCCTGTATGAAGTATTTTACAGTTTTACTTGCAGATGTGTATTTATCTTGAGTTATACTTGACATAGAGTTTCTTCCAGTTGTTGTTTTGGTTTTTTTTTTAATACTATGTGTGTATTTTGGAAACCGTTTTAGATGTTAAAATTTTTGAATGGTTACAAATATTTCTTGTAATACGGAATTGTTATCTTATCTGGAAACTCTTTGCAGTAACTTTTTTGTATATATTTGAGGGCCTTTTTAAAAAAGTATTGTTTGGTTTTTGGGGAAAAGTTTTTACAATTTGGAAGCTTTCAGAAAGGCCTTCCTCTCAACTAGGATACTAACAGAGGTAAGAGTTTTCTTAAGTATTTTGCAGAACTAAGGCTGTATCCTCAAGAAAATATTTATGGAAATAATTTACTTTTTTTTTTTTTTTTACAATGCTTTTGTCTGTATAAAGTATGCAACAGAACTACATTAAGAAGGAAATATTGTCTACATAAAATATTATATGAAAGTTGGTACATAATTCTGACAAGAAACCTTGCAATTCTTTAAGCCATATTGTTTTTGTTATCCTTGGATGAACATATCAGTATTAAGTAACCAATATATTATTCAAGTGCTTAGACTTATATGAAAATGCTTATACAGTTTATTTATGTGTATTTGGGAAAGGATTGCTAGAAAAAGCTATCACTAGACATATAGTAAGTGAGGAGCAAATACTGTCACTTTATGGCCTTGTGGAAGACTCAGAAGATGCTGAAAGCACCGTAGAGACTTGGCTTTCAGAAACTCCGAAGCACAAGCGTTGGGTTTCAAATGGTGTTTCTTTTCCTTTCCCCTAATGCGAGGGGAAGAGAGTTGGTCGGGACGCTGTTTGACAACTTGACTTTCACAACTCTTTGCAGACTGTGAGCTCACCTATGCAGTATTGGCTACAGCAATAATATCAATCAAAGGATGTAAGAGAAAAGGATTGAAGTAGATTATTGTAGGAGTTTATGTTTATTTTAAATAGAAGTCATAGCAATATAGAATATGCATGTGCACGTATTTGAAGCATTTTTACACTTTACATTTCATGTAGTTTGATTATATTATGAAGGATTGGGTTTTTAGTTTGATATTTTACCATGCTAAAATGGGAGGTCTGCCCAACCCTGTACTGGATTCTTGTTTCCTTTAAAAGGTTTAGTACAGCACTCACTGTGTTGTGTACTAGTGCTAAAACTAACACTGTATCTTATGAATTTCTTCAGCTTTAAAAAAAAAATAACCTAATTATTATTACATTTGTTTAGCTGTACCCACTGACTTTGTCAGATTCAGCTCGTGATTTGTATAATTTCTTTTTCTGTAACTGTTAATAAACTTGTACAGCTAAAACAAACAAACAAAACCTATGGACAAAGGCCTCAGAGGTACCAGTTCTGCTTCAGCAATCAAGATGACAGCTTGCTCATCTGGTGACCGTGTTGCTAAAGAGACTGTAAAACCTCTGTTGTGGATTGTCCATAAAATGGCATTCCGACATGTGCCTTATTTGCTGGATAGTATACGGCTTTCCTCTAGTATTCTAGCATTTTAATGCTGTATTAAAGAACTGCAAAAAAACAGCAAGAGACTGGTATGGTTTTTTTGAGAATTCCTTCCTTTGAAGTTTTACTACCAGCTGTGTTGGGTTCCCAGGTACAGACTGGCCAGCCGCAGCCTGGTGTTTGCGGTGCAAACCTGCCCCAGCATAACTGTGACCCAAACCGTGTGAAGAAGAGGCTCACTACTGCAGCTGAGTCTAATCTGCAACAAGCCTGGTCACATCCTGGGTGAGAGAACTTCACTGAGAGTCTCCTCTGCTGGTTAACTTGGGTTAACGCTGCTGGCTCTTAGGCTTTTAACAGCCTGGTATTGTCTAGCATTTTTTCTGAAGGAAAAATCTCCTATAATCAAAATACACTTCTATCTTTAATAGTTGGATTGGAAAGCTGAGGTGCCAGAAAGCTGCTATAATGAAAAATTCTTAAGTCACTTACAATTTAGGGAATGGAATCTAATTCATTCACATTAGAAGCTAACAAGAACTAGACCTAAACACTCATTGCTTATTAGCAGTGCTCTTCTTACATCCCCAAAGTTCAATGGCAAGCAATTTTTCTATTGAGACTGCCAATACTGTTGTGATTAGAAGTTAAAATAAGGTCGTAATGAAATGAACTTTGGACTTTAGGTATCCTGCCTTTAACACAAGAGATCTCTTTCATTTAAAACAAGCAGAGGATTTTTAAGAGACACTCCAGCACACAGTTGTTTTAGGTCTAAGCATCCCTACAAATGTAGTGCATATTTGATATTTGGATCACCCCTATATCACAGTGATGCCCCTCATATTAGACGGCAAGCCTGATTTCTGGGAAGATTTGAGTGTTTCATTCAGTCTGCACGAGAGAGAGAGCGTGAACGAGTGCACATGCATGTGCATGTGTGTGCATGTCAGAGGGAGAGGTTGGCCAAGGAATTGTGTAATTACAAAGCCTTGAAAAAAGTTACTATTTCATCAAATGATGAAAGACATCTTCCCAGCTGAGCCCCATAGAAAGAAAAAGCACATATTCAGAGCTAGTTGGTAAATTATTGTTTGGAAAAGAAAACCAAAAAAACACACACACACACACACACAAAAAAAAAACCCAAACAAACAAACCCAAACCCCATACTGCTCTTCACTGTAAGGCTCGCCAATAGCACTGTTCCCATAGCAAACACAAGCCACAAAGCGAAGCTTTCCACTAGAAGAACTGAGGGCTCCCCAAATGCTGACACCTCAGATTTAGCACTCCACTGAGATCAGAAAAAATGCTCAGTAGACCAACTGCAAAGTCCTAGCTCCTTGTGACTACATTTTCTATGATTCCTCAAAGAAATAACTTTTTCATATTTAAAACAACAGTAAATTAACACATACAATATGGCATCAACAAAAATGATCAAACTTCTACTTTTCCCTCATTTTTCATTGCCAAGTGCTTTGTCTTCCTGCTCTATGTGAACGAGGTCAAGAGACAATGCAACACCCTGCTCATAACAGAAGAGTCAAATAACTCCCACTTTAAGAAAAATAATAGGGATTTCATAACAGGGATTAAATATACTTTGAAATTAAAAACTATTTCATTATTCTTCATGGAAAAACAATTTAAGCAGTACACCAGGGTTACCATTTTTAATATTAGTTGTGTCACATCAAAAGCCTCATCTCGGATCCTCCCAGTATATTAACAGGTGTACAAAGTGGACCTTAAATCCCAACTAGGAAGGACAGTCAGTTTGTTACACTTGTGTAGTCTTGCTCAGGGCCCCCATGCAAGGATCATTCACTGTCATACAACACAAGTCAAATAAGTTAAAAAGGCTCCTTTCTTCATATCCCTCTGAAGAAGAATGCATGCAAGAGAAGTTGGCAAGAGAGGAACCTGAAACACTGAGGACTGAATGCTGACAGTCAGATCTTTCCACAAAGAACTAAGAATAAAGAACTAAAGAACTCTCCTATCTGGAAAAAACATACAAAATCCTTACTCCTGAGAAGCATAGAGTACATAATCAGCTTTGGATCCTGAAAAAAAATAGAATAAAACGTGCAGCTTCGGTTTTCTCTAGTATTCACTTCCCCAGCTTAAAGAAACAGACCATTTGCACACTCGGGTCTCAATAACACCAGCTATTGGGCCCACACCTACTCACCAAGCACTTCTGTTTTACTGACAGCAGGGCAATTGCTCTCCCTCACCATCCTTACCTCTAAAACACTTCAGACAATAACAAAATCCAGAAAACTAGAATTGATACAACCTACCAAAACTGGGAAACCTCATTCAAACGACACAGAGAAATACCTCTCACAATCATTTTACAGACTTCAGAAAACATTTTTGGTAACTGAACGTGCTGAGAAACACCTACCTCAGTCAGCATTCCTTGGGTCTTTTTCCAAAGGGCTAAAATTGAAGTTGAGGCAATCACATCCATGAGCTTCCCTGGTTTGCAGCCCAGGTGAGCAGAGGCAGCCAACACTGCTCTGCAAGAGAACAGAACACCATCAGTTATCCCTAATCAAAAGCACTGCCCAGGCCTATGGCTTTGTGGTTGATGAGGAGATCACAGAGGCAGCAGCAACCCTGGGCATTCTTTGGAGAATCTGCTTTTATACCATGAACTTATTCTCTACCATAAACTTAGCTAAATAAAAAAGCAGTAGTCATTGACTTAAAAATAAATAAATAAATATAAAAATGGAGCTTGCATACTCAACTAACCCAACCAAAACCCATGCCTACAGGGAAAGCAAATCATAGCCAAAAACCTTATGGATGTTTTAAGTGGAGTAGGGTACAAGCCAAAGATTTCATTTTATTTTGCACTCTAGCCTCCTTTTCACCTGCTGAGAACAGAAACTAGAATGACAAAACACCATAAGGAAGCCTTCTCTCACACAATTTCTGAACACATCTAAGCACCAGGTGTGGGAAACCTAATTCTAGCTAGCTTTGGTAAGATTTCCTTACAGTCCCACGATGTAGCAAGGAGGTACAATTCAATGGACTTCCAGGGATTCAGACATACTTATGTTCTATTTTATTTCAGCCAGCAAAACTTAGAGAAGAAATAATAACGGAAAACACAGCAGAAATAGTAGGAAGTAAGTCCTCAAAACTCACTGTTTGCAAATAAGACATTGATAAACAGACAAGTACCGCTAGCTTAGTGGAAAAAATACATTTGCTGAGTACCTTCAGGAGGAAATTCAGAGAGCTGAACAACCCACAACCCTAGAAAGGGCCTCTTTTCCCTTCCCCTCTCTTACATTGGCTGTTGGCCCTGATTGCTGGGGGCTCCAGCTGTGCTGACCAGCTGTGCGGGGTGGGGCAGGGCAGGTGGAGGGACACAAGCTCCTCCCCAGGTACAGGTGCTCCCCACCCGGCTGTGCCTGGGCAGCGTACAGCCAAACAGCCCCCTCTCCCAGAGCCCTACCCAACCAGCACCAAGGCATCAGTGCCACCAACAGGAACCCCCATGGGCAGTGGGGAGGTAAAGGACAGTTCAGTTCACGTCTAGGAAAGACAAATAACTCTCATTTTAATGTTCACAGTAATTGAAATCTCAGCACGGTTAAGTCTTAGGCAGCTGTAGAAACTTCATCAAGGAAATAGACAGATGTAAGCTTCTGGAAGAAACAGAAACTTGAAAAATGCACATTGTAATGAACCAATGCAAACTGCTTTCCAACACACTAAAGTTTCTGAACATGCCAGACAATTTCTGAAGGCAGTAGTTGCATATATCAAGTAATACCTTGCCCAGCTCTTTGGTCTAAATGTAGTTACTTCTTTCACCATTTGTGTTTGCATTGCTTTAATTAAATTGAGGTAAAAGTGACCGAGCTAAGTAAAGTGAACCAGTACTGACTTGCACCAACATTTTCTGGATTTGAAGGAACTGAAGGAACTTCATTAAGCTACTCTCCCCTAGGGAGGTGAACAGCAATTCACCGATTCAGCGTAGTAAAAGCAAAACCAAACATGAGTAGTGGCTGACAGAGTCCTCGACACTCAGTGACGGGCTGACGGGTTGGCAGCTGCAACCTGACATTGATAAATGCAAATACTACACAATTGGAAAGACACCCCAAATGCTGCGTATTCAAGAACAGATTTTAAATTAGCTAGTAACTGTCAGGAGTAAACGCGTGGTGCTATTTTGAATAATTGAACCGAAAGATCCTAAAAGGTTTTTTTAAAAAACAGGCAAATAAAGGATTTGGAAGTGGGACAGGAAACCAAAGAGAAAACATCATTATATCATCCTTATCACTCTAAAAGGATAAAACAGAAGTCAAAAAAATCAGGAATGATGAAAGAAATAGTTTCCCTGTGAAAAGAGACTCTGTGCACTCCATCTCCTGGAAAAGAGATCACTGAGGGCGGATGTGATAGTGGCCTATAACATAATAAATAGCATGAAGAAGGGAGGAAATATTCATTGCTCCTACAATGCTTTCCTTCTGGAAGCAAGGAATCTTGGATAACCTTATCTGAGCTAACAAAATTAAATCTAAAATTTCACACAGCAGACTGGAATTCATAGTCATGGGATATTCCAGCTATCAAAAGAATAAATGAGATAAAAACCTATTACAAAACCACATTAAAAAAAAGATTCCTGTAAGAGCTATTAACATGACGCTGAAACCCTGGCTCAAGAAGTCCCAAGGCACAGAAGTAGGCAGAAGCAAGAGACGGTACCGACAGAAGTCTGATTGCCTATGTTTAATATCTTTTCCTTCACTAGGCTGTCGTAGGAAAGCAGATACTGGAGTAGGTGGTGGTCTGATCGTCGGTCTGGTCTGAGAGGACAATTTTTGTGTGACAGTAGGAGCTGCAATATATAAATGTAAACATACATTTGTAAGGAAACTCTTGCATGGCACCCAACAGGCACTTGATGGCTGTCAGGACAGGCATGGACAGACATGCCCAGGGAAATACCTGTTAGTTCCCCAGCATTGATGCTTTGGAAGGAAACCTTGCAACTCACTTATGCTCATGCTTTGTTGGGCTAATTGGCAGGAAACTAATTGAAACACCACCGTAATTTGTAGTCTGCAAGTGAATATTGCACTACTTTAGCTAGTTTGGTATCTTTTTTCTTTTTTTAATTCATTGCAAATACTTTTGTTTGATAAGCTGGTCTTAATTAGTTGTGTTTAAAATTACTTGAAACATATCCACACACTGCATTCCTCCTCACTGGGCTGTGCCACCCACTCTTGCTCTCCAAGTGGCAGGAGAGGGTTTAGCCCTTGATTAAACTCACCGTATGGTTTTCTGGGGTCACAAAGGAATTTACTGAGTCAAGTAAAACTTCTAAGAGGTGTTTAAGCACCTCCCAGCATCCTAAAGGTCCAGTAAACACAGCTCATAAGGATGCTGTTGTGGGCTCTGGCTGAGCCACGTGCCTTGCCATGACAGGAGGCAGCCAAGCCGTGTTGGGCTTCCATGATGGGTTTCAGCCATGCTACACTATGCCCTTCTGCCCAGCACCAAGCTGCAGCCAAGAACATCCCAGATTAATGTGGAGGTTGGTTAGCCTCTGCCCATGGTTCCCCATCTACTGATCTTAAATGATGTCTTTAGCTCCAGGGGTACAGCTTCACACCCAGACAGCCCCTCATGCTGTTCAGAGTCCTGAGGCACTCTCAAAAACAGGAACTCTGGGGAAAGCACGAGACATGCAGAGCTGGATTGAGAGACACTTTACAATTTATCTTTGCTGTAAATATCTCTGCCCATCTCCCTACAAAGGGAGGAAATGTCAGTCTGAGGCAGACAGAAATATTCGGACTGAAGGAGTTACATCTGGAGGCTTTTGTGAAATTAATGTAGCCAAGAGAAGAAAGTGAACTTTTTCCCTCCCCAGTTTCCTTCCTACATTGAGCCATGTACATCTCCTTGCAAGAATTTAGCATAATGGGAGAAGAAATAGAGGCTCAAATAAGGCTTTACAGTCCCAGGAAAGGTGAAGTTCAGTCTAAGGTATGTGTGATTTGCTCCCTCAAGGACTGTACATGTGAAATACAGCTTAGATTTTTTTTTTTTTTAATAAGCATTTAATGCACTTCATAAACCTGATCTCTTCAACACCTTACCAGCAAACCTGGCAGATTTCAAAGAGCTTTATAAATATGAAAAGTAGGGGAAATTTGTCACCTGAGTCCTTTTTGTAAAGGTAGACAGTACAGCTGATAGCATTTAACTTTACAGTAATGGGCATAAAAATATAAAATATGGCTCATTTTCACTGCTGACAGGTATTCTTGTTTTCTTAAGAGTTAAAAACTGTTCTTCTTTTAACCAGGTACTGCCTGGTCTCTAGCATATCACCAGTCCTTTTCAGGGATACCTAAATTTATTTTTTTAAAGAAGAAATCTTACATTAATTCACTCCAAAGCTACACCATATTCCCCAGGTTAAATTAAAAAAAATATATATATCCCAATAACTAAGCTTCTAAAAAACCCATCTGGTTAAAATTGTTTCAGTGACTGGAATGAGACACGTACGTTTAGATTATAAAGTTGATCAACTTCAGCAGATGCTCCTTCACCTATAGATTTTATTTGTAAGTCACTGTGCATGAAATAGCTGGAACTGTAAACTTCAAGTCCTTAGATGCCTCCTACCGCCTCAGTTTTTCTTACGCCTCTCAGCTCCCCTCTCTTGCCTGTATTTCACAGTTGTTGGTCTTTTGTGGCCTCTTTATTTCAAGCCTGAAGTTACATTATGTGCTTTGCACCACTCCTGGTTTTTCAAAAGCAATATTTTGGATTACAATAACATGCTGTTCCCTCCCTGTGTCCCTAATAGCATTCTCACACACATCCAAGCCAGCCCATGCCCCATACCACCTGTGGCATAGGCAAGTGCCCTGGTGCTCTCCACTGCCAGGGGTACTCTATAGAAAATTATTTGGTCTACAGTGTTGAGTTATTTATTTATTTATCTATTTATAAATTTATTTATTTTAATGAGAAGCATTTATTTAGGAAGCACTGAAAGGGCCTTAAGTTTGTTAGCAGAACATGGAGAACTAGCTAGGACAACTGCTCAGGCCTCAAG
>NW_010299089.1:24587-30192 GCF_000700745.2 Antrostomus carolinensis | reverse complement strand
ACAGCAATTTCATTGCCCTAGCAGGAAGCAAAGCAATGTCTCTGTAATCAGGTCGTGATTGTGGTTTCTGGTCTTTCTCATACAGTCCTGGTCAATGGCTCAACAGAGAATCAAATGTGCCTGTATGAGGCATTCAACACTACTTTGCAAGGGGTGGGAGTTGAGTTCTTGGTTGCCCTCTTAGTCCCCAAGCATGACCACCTGCAGCTGGGTTACAGCTTTTCTGCTTCCCAGCACTCCTTCTGTCACTCCTTAGATAGCTCAATAGCTCTAGGAGGCCTTCCCATCAGGGATTAATCTGATTTTTCTACCCGGCAATGGCCTGCTTGAAGCCCTCCTCATTTTTTTGGCCAGGTGGAGCCACTGAATAGCTCTTCAGGGCATTTTGCTCCCCTGAACGTTACAGGAGACAAGTGATATGGTGCAATGGTTTTGCAGTGCAGCAAAAAAAAAGTATCCCAAACACAGTGTGAAAATGATCTGCTTGATTTCTCCTTTTAGCACATTTGGTTGCCTAGTGAGAAGGAGCCCAAGACAGAGTTAGCAGACGGGTCTGCAAGATTGGTGCTGGCAAATGTGGAAAATTTTGCAGCCTCTGGCTCCGGCCCCAGCTTGTCCCCAGTTTCCATGAACGCCTAATTGAAGCTGCCTGGCTTTTTCCACAGAGGTGTGAGCCAGTTTCCAGGCAGGGCATATGGGTGTATTCTGTAAGTCTTTGCCTTGTAAAGTTTTAGCACCCAAAAAAGCCTCCCATCTCCAGTATGATTCAGTTGGCTGGCATGGGAGCAGCTGACAGGCAGGGGCGAAGGTTGTTGCTGTTGGCAGGAGAAATCAGAGGGTAGGAGTGGAGACGGAGCGGCTCTCTTTTAAAGAAATTATGCCAACAGCAATCACCTCATTTTGTACAGGGCATGAAACCCTCTCAGGGTACTACACTAAAGTCCCTGCAGGACAGAAAACACATACAGCCAAAGCACAGGTACAACAGGCAGTGGTGTGAGGGCGAGGCTGTAGCCACCCAGGCTCTTTATCCCTTGATGACACCTGTGGAATTTCTTCTGGTGCTTCTGAGCTGCTGTTTCCATACGCAGAGCAGCAAAGAGCCACGGCTCAGCATCCAGAGAAGGATGGGGCTACCAACGCCATGAGCTTGGTCCCCCACTGATTTCCCGTAGGTGCCTGAGTCAATATTAACTTATGGCCAGCCTAGATAGGGAGCAATCAGATAACACCCAGCTAGGAAGTTGTCCAGGCACCCCAACATGCTGTGTTCACAGTATTCCTTTCTCACCAGGCCAGACCCTGCACCTGCCAAACATAACGTGGAAGATGGAGCAGCCTGGACTATCGGATGTTGGCATTTTATATTAATCACATGGAAATCATTTTGGACAATTAAGCATACAGATGAAAGGCCAACTGGCTGCACAAATTGTGTGCGGCATGACCCAAAAGCAATCCCAGTGATTGAGATGATGTAGTGTGAAAGCTGGATTAAACAGGTCAAGTAAATTTGGAACAGCTAAAATAAACCAAACTCTCTTCCAAAACATATGTTGTGCTTGCCACATAATATTGCTGTACTGTGGTAGCATGTCCCAAACATGCCAAAACTGTGATACGCTTATTCCAGGGTCACAGTGCCAGAGGGCGAGAGCGAGGATGGTTACTTTGGAAAAAAGCCGGTCAGAAAGTAGATCTGAGAAAGTCACAAGCACTCCTGAATGAGCTGCCTGATAAGGCTTTGCATATCTTCCCTGCAGCCAACCTGCCCAAATACCCTAAGCCCTAGGAAGGGATCCAGGCTCACACTGAGCAATCAAATGTGAATGAATGTTCTGGGCTTTTGCTCCCTTCTATAAACATTTTCCAGCTAGCAGTAAGCTGTTTTGAAAGCCCCCAGCAGCTTGGCTGGGAGCTGGAGACGTTTTACAACATCTGGGAATGATTCCCAAATCACTTCCCCATATACACCTGTATTGAACTCCGTTTGCAGCCAGTTTGCTGTGGAAAGCCAGCCTGTGCTGTCCATCCAGGGCTGGGGCGGGGAGGGCATCCCCACCAGCCAGGCTGGCCAGTTCCAGCCCAAGCGTGGCATGCGTGGGTTTGCAGTGTGGAAAGCAGGGGTGGTTAATGGTGTGAAATGCTCACCATTCCTCTGTGCTGACCTCCTTCTGAGCCATCACCTGTAACACACACAGTGTAAAATGCTTTATTGGAGTGCTATGGCTGCATAGGAAAACTAAACAGCCCTCAACCACTCATGGGCAGATTACCCAGGCTGGGCATTAATCATACTGGGAAGTCCACAGGGAGTCCAAAGTGAGTTGCAAAAGGACTTAGATGAACTGCAGCCCTTTCCCATCATGCGGTCCTCCATGGCTACCACTGCCCTGCTCAATCTTCCACGGTGCTCTTTTTATTTTCTTACCATTTAATTGCCATATGCTTTGTATTATCTTTAGTTTTAGTTTGTCTTGGTCATCCCAATCCTTCTGCTACACCAGATAATCAAGAGTTGTCAGCAGTAAGCCATTAGATAGCAAAACACAGCACTTGAAAGATAGGAAATGTTAAGGGTCGACACTTATATGGAGTTCTTCCTTGTATGGAGTTCTGCAACATGTAAAGGGTTTTATCCATCTTGAAATCATCACTGGTAAAGCATTTTTAGCTTCTATGTGTGGTTTCAGTGCTGCTCTTTTGAATGGCTGTATTTCAGTATTGTTATTAATTGCCAAATCCCAGCCTCATTTGCAGGGGCCGTGATGGAGAGTGCATGTGGCACGAAGATCCCAGAGCAAGAGAAAGTGGTAAGGGCACACTGTCCTGGAGACAGCTGGACAACACACTTTTAAAAAAAAAAATCTCCATGAGAATTTACAAATGTAAGAAAGTTCATGACTTGCAATTAAAGTTCTATATATGAAGCATATAAATCCATGGAAAGCTTTGTGAGGAAGAGCAAACTACTCCGAGAAGACAAAAAAGTTGACTAGAAACTTGGTGACTCCCAGCTAACTAGATGTGAGCTAGGGGAGGCATTTGCATTTGCCACGCTGATCGGTTGTGTGCAAAACTCCTGGGCACCCAAGCTGCCTGCTTGGAGGCAGAGGGGAGGGAAAAGGGAAGGTAAAAAGATGGAAAAGTTCTGAACCTCAAATTAATGTGATAGTTGCTGGAGTTCAGAAATATCCTTTGGAAATAGGGAAGAGAAGGTATGAGCCTTTGAATACAGATCTCTGGGCCTCCAAGCTGAAGAAGCTGTACTCGGGTAAGAGGGGGAAATAAATCTACTGTTGATATTCAAAGTTTTGTGTTCTGTGCTTTGTTTTCTATACCTCTCTTTTTCTATACCTGTTTTCTAGAAAATCTGGACCTGAATGAAGGCTTGCTAGTGTCAGGCCCGTTTACCTGGCAGCATAGTATAGAGAAAAGCAAGACCTGCAGACAGCCTGGTGATGCCAGGGGTACTTGGGTAGTGCCTGGGAACATGCCCTGGCTGTCTGTGGAAGATCAGAGCAGGTTTTTGTCAGCCTTTGGAGGAGTGCTCCTTGGCTGACACAGGCATCCCGGCCATAAGGAGTGGTGACAGTAAAGAGCCACAGATAAAACCCAAAGCCTTGCAGGGTATGTCATTCATTTATTAATGATTTGTAAAGCAAGTGTGTGGGGCTGACTGCAGCATAAAACCCCTCTGCCCTTCTAAAGTTACACATGTATTTGAAACTGTTCCTTTAAAATAAATGAGATGGTTGGCTTTAGTGTAGCTAAAACTTCAGCACCTCAAGCCTTGTTGGCCATCAGCTGTTTTCCCTGAGTGAAGGGCAGGTACAGCCCCCATTTCTGAGCCCTGCAAACCAGTCCTACACTGGAAAGGAGATTGCACAGGTTTCACCACAGTCAGGTTGATTGCTCATTGGGTACACCCTCGTGAACCCAGGACAAGACAGAACGGACACAGTGAAATGCTGAAGGCTTCCGAGAAACTCTGCCTGCCACCTCAAAGGCCAGCCCAGGGATTTGCCTTCTGGTTTAGGTGCAACTTGCTGGTATGCACCCAGAGCAATTCCCACAAATCCCAAACCCACTGGACCCTTGGGCTGTGCCAGCAGCTTGTGCTGGTGCCGGGGAGCCACGGCACTCCCCAGCCAGCTGCCTTTCCAGCCGTGTCCCAGCCGCCGGTGCCAGAGGACACCTGTTTTATCTATGTCCAGAAGTATCTTCTGTAAATTCGAACATCTGAACAATGTCAGTGCTGAGTGGTTATTTTCTCAAGGCTGTGGCACCATGGTTTTGTGCTGCTGTGTTTCTCTAGCAGACTTTTGCCAGACGGCTGGCTCTACATGGCTGTGGTGTTACTGAGAGCTAAATGAAGACTCAATGCAGATGTCCTCTGAAAAGCATTTTTGTATTTAGTTTGCCAGAAATACAGTGATTTTCAACCTTTTAAAGACAAATCTGAACTTTTCTAAACAGGTTAGAGCTTTTCTTTTTGTGAAAAACAAATGGTGGTTGGTGGCTGAGTACTGCAGTTCCACTGACAGGCTGCCAGGCTTACGCCAGGATAACATCTATCATTTTGGTACGGCCGACGCGACCTGAGAAGTAACGCTGCAGCACAAGGGCAGGCCAAGGCTGAGCATGCCATTTCTCCATCCCATCAGCTGTCTGCTGGCCAAGGAAGAGGTCCAGTGGGGAGGTCAGGGGATATGTTTAAGCTCTCTTGTGCTGTAGAGAGGAGGAGAGGGAAAGCTGTATGCTGGAGACAGGCAGAGCACCAGGAATTACCTCTGATGGCCGTCTTGCCAGCTGGTCACCTTCCCAGCGGTCAGGGTGGCAGCGAGAATGGCTGGAAGCGCGGCATCTCTGGCAGTGGGAAAGGGCTGACCCGGCACCCCTGGGTGCTGCTGGGGTCCCTGTAGCCCAGGTCCCTGCACAGCAAGGGCTCAGGTCCCCAGGGTGGTCCCTCCTCACCAGCAGTGAGGTGAGGCTGGCTGGGAGGGGACTCCGCTCTGGGCAGTCAGCTGAGGCGAAATCCCCCAGGTCCTGCTTCTGCTTCCTGCTGCCTTTAGTAGATGATTCCCACCCCTGACAGGCCTTTTGGTATAAACATGGGACCATTGCTTTGTGGTTGAGCATCTACAGCACTGACAAAGACCAGACTGCCACCACAGTTATTTCCTCTTGTAAGTAAAAGGGGAAACTGTGGTATCTCACACACCTCTGGGCAGAAATAGCTGACAAATATCAACTTCTTCACAGCAAAGACTGCCACTAATGGCCTCTGGGCTCCACTTTTATGTCGTTGAGGTATTAAACTACTAATTTCAAATGCTGCCCTGTGATATGAAACATATCTATAGTTGTAGCCATCGAGGTGTTTTGGGAAGGCTTGCCTTCATAAATAACCCCCTGGCCTAGACGTTGACACTGGTTTCACAGCTGCCACCCAGCTCCCCGAGCTCAGGGATGAGACCAAACCACGGCCCTACTCAGTGGCCAGCTACTTGTGCAACACAAATACACACAAATTAACATCTCTGGACATCTCCAGGAGCAATGGAAACTAATAATTCTTTTGGACAGGATGGATTTCCTGCTG
>NW_010299089.1:0-24577 GCF_000700745.2 Antrostomus carolinensis | reverse complement strand
AACAGTTGGAGACAACCGTCTGGATACTTGCTGCTTTGAGATAACCAGCCAGTAAAATAACTGTGGTGATTTTCCTTGCAGAAAATCCATATGTGACAGCCAGACATGTACTCTCTTATTTCTAGTCATCATTGTGTATATTTATAGAACCCCCATCAGAAAAATGCTTAAGATGAAGGAATAAAAGTCAAGACAGCCCACTATCAGAAAGCTTGCTTTTTATGAGGTTTTCAAAGCTACACCAAATTTCAGGGCTCTGAGTTGAGGCTTTCACAAGATCTGTGTTTGGCACCCAATGCTCTTTGAATTCAAATGAAACTTGGAGTCTAACTCCTTTCAGGACCTTCAAAATCCCCAGTTTTGTCTGCAGTGTCATAATAAAAGCAGAGAAAGAGAGAGAGAAAAAAACTCCTCCAAGATCAGACTGAGAACAAGAGTAGAAAGAAATGATAAGAAGTACTGGGCCAAGATTCATATCAGGAAAGTGGGGGTTTAAGGCAGTTGGAGGCCAAAAGGGAACATTAAAGCATCTATTCTGACAGCCCGTGTACTACAAGTCATTAAATCTCAGCCAGTTACTCTCATATTTAGCCTAATAAGTCCTCTAGCAATTCTTCGAAGAAAGGCATTTCATCTTGACTGGGAGACCTGCATCCATTGGTGTCTTGGTCCAAAGCTAATCATCCTCACTGGTCAGATGTTCATCCCCATTTCCTATATTAATTTGCACACCTCAGATTCCAGGTGTTGTGTCTTTTTGTGTTTTCATATGGTAAATCAAGTACCTGGTATTTTTTCGCACATTCCAATTATGTAGTGTAATTAACTCACTCTCAGTCCTTTCCTTCTCCTCCTTCCCCTTTTTATAGAATCATTTTGACTGGAAAAGACCTTTAAGATCATCGAGTCCATCCGTTAACCTAACACTGCCAAGTCCACCTCTAAATTATGTCCCTGAGCACCTTATTTATATGTTTTTTAAATACCTCCAGGGATGGTGACTCAACCACTTCCCTGGGCAGCCTGTTCCAATGCTTCATTACCTTTTCAGTGAATAAATTTTTCCTGATATCCAATCTAAACCTCTCCTGGTGCAGCTTGAGGCTGTTCCTCTTGTCCTATCATTTGTTACTTGGGAGAAGAGACCAACACCCACCTCACTACACCCTCCTTTCAGGTAGTTGTAGAGACTGATAAGGTCTCCCCTCAGCCTTCTCTTCTCCAGACTAAACAACCCCAGTTCCTTCAGCCGCTCCTCATAAGACTTGTTCTCCAGCCCCTTCACCAGCTTCGTTGCCCTTCTCTGGACACGCTCCAGCAACTCAATGTCTTTCTTGTAGTGAAGGGCCCAAAACTGAACACAGTACTCAAGGTGCAGCCTCACCAGTGCCAAGTACAGGGGGAGGATCACTTTCCTAGTCCTGCTGGCCACAATATTTTTGATACAAGCCAGGATGCCATTGGCTTTCTTGGCCACCTGGGCACACTGCTGGCTCACATTCAGCCAGCTGTCAACCAGCACTCTCAGGTCCTTTTCCTTTAAGTTAATTTTTCTTAAAGCTAAGAAGTATCTTTTTATAAGAGATCTTCTTCTAATCCAAATCATTTCTGTGACTCTTTTCTGCCACTTGCCTAATGTTTCAACATATTTTCAAAACAGTCCCTAAACCCCACCGAGCACATCTTTGTTTGTCTCTCCTTTTTAAAGATAGAGCTTCCCTCTCCTTCTGCTTCCTACCCTCAGCAATGGCAGCAGACCTTTTGCCAGAGCACCATAATGGAAGCTCATGCTGAGTTTTGCATCCTCTGCATCCCTTAATTCCTTCAAACACAGGGGTTTTAGGATGCAATACTCTATACACATTGCCTCCATATTCTCAGAAGCACAGCTTTGTAGCTGGCTATATAAAAACACTTTTGTAGACATGAACCCATCAAGTCACCCCCATTATTGTGCCTGACTTCCCTGGTATCATCATTGCCTGTTTATCATCATTCTCTCTATAAGTTTTACCTGCAGTGATTTTATATTGGCATTGATGAAAATGATTCATCAGGAATCTGTGTAGATGTCCTAATACTCATAAAATGCCACTGACTACACACACGCCCCTCATTTGGTGACTACCTCATGATTCAAATACTAATTCACCTCTAAGGTGCTTTATTGATGTTATAATTATTTTTTTCTTAAATCAGAAAGCACCGATATTTCAGGCAAGCAAATCACACTTGAAGGTTCAGTTTTGCCAATTATATGACACTTCTACCATTAATGAGTATTTCTAATTCATCTCACTTGTTATTTGCATGCGTATATCAGCTATTGGGGAAAAAAAATCCTGCCTTTGGGATCCTGTCACAAGTTCCTGCCCTTCCTGCTGCCTGCTCCACCTGGGGAGGGACAGGCAGCTGCCTTCAGTAGCACACTCCCCATATATTTCCCAGTGCAGCTGCAGTCTCTGTGCTCCTTTGGAATTGCATGATAAAGAAGCTGAGCTGTTTCTGCTGTCCAGTGTCTCTTTCTGGCAGCAGTACCAGAGCTGTACATCCCAGCAGTCCCTGGGCAGGGATGCATGAGCCTGTGTACCTCAGCATCACCTCGTCCTTGCGGGGCCCAGGGTGGAGGTCATCTCCCTGGGACACAGCTATATTTTGGGTGGGTGCAAGGGGCAGACAAGCTCATCTAGTTCTGGATATGTGACAAGTATGAGTTCATTAAAAGAGACTGCAGTTACAGCCCAGCCTTCCTCCTCCACAGAGACAAAGTCCAGCAGCACAATGTGCTGAAAGACAAATGAACTGACTTCTCCTAGGAAAGCTTCTAAAAACTAATGGTGTTTGAGGGAAAGCATAGCTTGAAGGAATTAAACTTGATTCAAACCCAACCACAATCCAAAGAGAAAATTAATGCCATTTTAAATACTAGATTTATTTTTTTTTGGTTACTGAAGCATACTCTAAACTGGATCATTATCTCTTTTACTGGGCCCTCACCTACTAGAACCAGAAAGGTTGCTTTTACAGCTTTTTTTTTTTTTTTTTGACAAGTGTTACTTCCCCCTTGAACTTTCCTATACTGAACTGCTGGAGCAGATTATTGGGAAGGAAAAAAAAAAAAGAAATCTCTAGCACAGGCTGGAAAGGAACCCCAGCAGCAGACCAGTACAACTTCCTCAATACCAAGCACTTCTGCCAAGCCATTCAGCGACATGGTTGCCAAATTACAAAGCCTTCAGGAAACCTCTGGGTCTGTGAATGCTCTTTACCCCATCTTTGTACAAAAGGATCTCACTAAATGAGGTCAAGACAAAACACAGTTACTGCAAATTAAGGCTTATAGGTGTCACTGCAAACCCTTTCCTTAACAAAACCCATGCAGTCATTCAGCTGTATCTGTCAGTAGCTGCTTTCAGTTGAAACCATTCGTTTATCACTGGAGATTCCTATCTCTCCCCAAACTCTGCTGCATCAGGCATCAGTAGTCTGCCGGGCAACGAAGCCAGCCCCTGCTCACCCTGGGCTGCATGCTCCCAGCCCGAGACTTAGCCCAGTGTCTTACCATGGGAAAAAAAAATGACAACATATAAACAGTGGGGAGATGCTTTACTGCTTTTTAAACAAACTCTCTCTGTGGGAGATATAAACATAACAAATAGCCATTTTTATGTGCTGTCCCAGATTACCATCTCTAACCTAATGGAGAGGGTGAACTGCAGCAGGCTGGTGTGAGTGGTGCTCAGGTGGGGGTAAGGGCTGCCACAGACCCCCTCCCAGGTCTTGGTGGAGGTGCTACCGAGAGCAAGACCCTTGGGGACAGCAACCCAATGGCCCAAAGTTCATCCTGATCCAGCAGCTTGCGAGCAAAACCCAGCATGGCCCAAGCATGGCGTTACGGTTAGCAGGGAGCAAAGCAGCACAGGCAGCTCCTGGTTTGGCCACGTTGCAGCCTGGAGGTTTACTAACCCCTGGCAGCTACAGCAGGAAAACAAAGCACAAAAAGCTGCTCCTCAAAATGCGAAGTCAGCAGTTTTCTTATCGGAGAAGACTGAAAAACAGGGCTCTGAAATACACTGGGAGAGTTTCCCACTAAACATCAACTACCAGGCCTTTATTTATAACTTATAAAAGTAATCGCATTTCAAATCTGTCATTTTGAAAGAGGGGCTGCTTTGGCTTTTTTAAGCTATGAATTTTGTTACCAAAAAACTGCTGTATGAAGCATGAATGCTGATTATTAAAAAGCAAAGCCAATAAAAATGATCCAGAGGACAACATTCCTTAATGGAGACCATAAAATGCAAGGACAAGGGAAGGACAATTTGGAACAAAGTGATAGGAAATTAATACCTTTTACTGCCAGTTAGTCTTACAACAAATCACACCAATGGACTTTAAAAAAATTTAAACAATATACTTTCAAACTCATCATTGATCATACATGCTTGGGAAGAGTTTCAAGTGAGATTGAATTTTAATCCTCAGACATTGCTAACCACACTAGGCATTTTGCCTTTAATGTTAGTGGGCAAGGATTTTAGTTAACCCGTGAACCTAATAGCTTTGTACATCCAGGTGCAAGGATTTTTGTCCACGTAGAGAACTAAGGGAGAAGAAATTAAAAGTTGTTTGCTGTTGTGTTGGGCTTGGTCTTGTTTTAAACATCAGAGACCAGTTTTTGAAAGCTACAGGGTTTGGATGCAACCATTCAGACATAGTCAGGCAGAGGTTTGGTCCAGGTCCATTTCCAGTTTTAATAAACTAGTGGCTGTAATAAAGGACAAGGAACTTGAAAATGTGCAGGGCTAAGATATATTTTATATTCATCCTGCAAAGCAGAAAGTTGATATCTCACTAATGCATATTAGAGGTTGTTGGAGAGTTTCCAAAACTAGAGAACCTAGCTTTTTTTTTAAAAAAAAATCTGCTCTGTATTCTATGGTTTTGTTTTTTCCAGCTTTCCATTGCTCTGTGCCAGCCAGTACAAAAGAGGTGTAAAATACTGCCTGTCCTCATTTATGCTGATGCTAGCTAATAGCAAAGAAGCCACTGTAACACTGGTACCCTAACACTGATATCCTAGCTATATGCCTTCAGAAAAAAAAAGCTAAGAAATAACTGGCTACAAATTTGTTTCCCCAGGAGGAAAAAGTCTTGTCCTGATAAATCACACTGGATTGGAATAGGTTAAAATTTCACTGATTATAGAAGATCTATATCAGCTTGATGATCACACCATAAGGTTCAAGTTGTATTGCCTGGTGTTTTTTCCCTCCTTGGGTCCACCACCATTTCCCAGCACATCCCACTTAGGTGATTAAACAGCAGGGAATGAGCCAGAGACAGCTGGGGTGGGGACAGGATCACCTCAGCACCTCAATCAGAAGGGAACTGGCTCAGCAGGTGAACGATGTCAAATACAGACCAGGTCAGAACTGTCACTAGTTTATCATCCAGACACGTACTTCTGCCAGGCTTTGAGAGGGTGACTGAAGAATGCATGTTGAAGCCACAACTTTAGAGACGGGAACACTGAAATAATAAAACAGGGGGAAATTCAAGATATCGAATTACATCAGTGGAACAGGAACAATTTGGGGTCTTGTTAGGCCCAGGACCTTAGTCAGCAATGATATGCTGGGCCAATATTATTTTAACCCTTTGACTCCTTGATACAGAGTTCAGTCTGCTTTTTGAGGGGCCCTGCTCTGGAAGAACCACAGGGAACAAACCTACAAACTGCAAGTTGTCAGCAGCCATCGACAAACCATCAGCTTCATTCCTGAGGAACTGAGGCAGCTTCTGGGCAGACAAAGCTGGTGCAGACCCTGCTGCAGATGCCCCAAAAAGGGGAAATAAAGGAAGAGTGTTCTCTTAGTTGGGATAGTAATAACTGCAGCTGCAAAGTCCCACCGAGAGCAAGGCAGCGCCTTCAGGCTGTAAGTTTAAGTTATATTTAAAGGCTCAGGAGACAATGCTGCCACATATTAATTATTTCTGCAGAAGCCTGTCAGCTGGATGGGAACCATCAGCCCAGCTCCCAGGGTGACCCCCAGCCCTGCCGGGAAATCCGCATCCCTGCGGCTTCCTTCCAGCTCCAGCCGGGCAGGAGGGATGGAAAGGCTCCCACCCGCCAGGCCTGCAGAGCCCCTTGCTGCAGGCGAGCAGCATGGCTCAGGCTCAGGCCATGTGGAGAAACCCCTGAGCCAGTGCTGGCAGGAGGAAAGGGGACATGGGGATGGGACACGTGGCAGCCCTGCAGCAGTTGCAGGTAGCTGTGTGTTCTGCTCCTATCTCCTCCCCAGCTGCAGGCTCAGATGCACGGTTGATTTCCCAGCTAACGTATCAGTGCTCTCATATTTTCATTTTTGTGTCTCCTAAAATACATTGGTTTACCTTATTCTTTTTCTGAAATACTGTATTGATTCCTCTCCTATAAACATAAAATATTATTTTCTTCTGTACTCTAATGCACTGTGCCCACACTGAGCTGTTTTGGTTTCTGAGTGGTTTCTGCTTCACTGGCCTACCTGGCACTTTGTTTTATGTTACCGCTTTGTCACTTTTCAATCTCTCACCCTTGCTCTTTCACCTGTGTTTTGAGTTTAGAAAGCAAAGAAAACAGAAAGTGGAAGGAATAGTTGTTCTGCCCCAAAAATGCAGAATGCTGCTGTCACACCCCAGGTGTGGCATTGGCAGCAAAGGACATCCCTCCCTCCACCAAGCCTCAGGCAGTGCCCCCTGCCACCCTTGTTCCTCAGACGCCCTCAGAAACAGCTATGGAAGGAGGTGATATAAACCTCATTAACTGGGGCAGTAGTTAAATGGGACTAAGAAAATCATTAGCAGCTGGGAAATGCTGCTGTGGTGCCTGCAGGCGAAGGTAACCAGCCCCCGGCTCTGCCCGTGCCCGCTGCCTCCTCCACCTTTCTCAGCAATCAGATCTTAATGGGAGAGAGAAGCGTTAGCTGCAAACTTTGAGCGTGGCCAAGAAGCAGGGCTGTAAAATTAGGGGCCGGCCACAACTTTTGGGTTTGTGTGCAGCCGGACCCCACAGGAAGGGTATGTCCTCCAGCCATCAGGGTGCAGTTTGGCTGCCCTCCCCTGTGAATTGTGTGCTGAACCAGATGCAGTTTTATAACTGCTTAAGGCTTTCTGAGCCAGGATGGTTTCAGAAAAATTATTTCATATTATTGTGAAGAGAAAAAAGCATTTTCTTTCATTTTGGCATGTAGGGAACGGTGACGAAAAGGTGGAGAGCAAGATGTAATTATCTTCCCTACTGTTCCACACCAATTTCTATGCATTCTGTAACTAACCAACATATAATCCTCCAGTTCACCCCAGAAATGAAGTCATCATTACAACTAAAGAAGTATCTAGTTTGCCTTCATTACGCACTCCTGCATCTGTGTGCATGAATACCATTTTCCAAAATCCAGGGGCATCAAACCACTTTTCCAGTGGTTTCAAAACGACTGGAAAAGAAACAGAATAAAAGCATTGGAAAAATTAACTGCTTTGCCTTGACCCAGCATGACACAGTCAGTTCCAACAAGTGGTTTTTAACAACAGCTACCCCAGAGGTGGCCAATCCACTGGTGATCTTCCCTTTTGCTGTCTTGTGTTTCAAGTCCTCAAGCTCTGTGTGATCCTGTTCACCCTGCAGTCAAAGAAAAGCACTGAACAAAAAGTGGGTTTTTTTGCCAATATATTAAATTCTTGCACCTTTTTGAGCTTTGGTGATTTGGGATTCATGCTTTCAGCCAGACAGGCCAGATTTCCCCCAAAAGGATGTGGGAGCACTGCTTGGAGCCAGGGTGGTCATGTCCACCTTCAACCTCCAAAGGTGGGTCAGTGACAAGAACCCAAGAGCTGTAGTCATGTCAGGGGATCCCCACCTCTGCACAGGCAGGGAGAGCCACCCAGGGAGCTGAAGGCAGCTGCCCTGAGCCCCCCCTCACCCCCACCAGAGGCACAGATGTTGGAGGAGGGACACACATTGGTGACAGCACACACCACATGTGCCTAGAGTTTGGTTCCCCAGTCAACAGAGTCATAGAATGGTTTGGGTTGGAAGGGACCTTAAAGATCATCTAGTTCCAACCCCCCTGCCATGAGCAGGGCCACCTTCCACTAGACCAGGTTGCTCATCTGCCTTCCCTGGGAGGTTTACTGGAAAGAGGACAGTATTCAGGTGTGATTTCAGGCAGGTGACTCATAGCCCGTTGAGGGAATGGTCTGCTCTCGCTGCAGGCTTAAGGGAGTTACTTTCTTACAGGGCAAGATCCAGCTGGACACGAGAGGGAGTGCATCCTGAGGCACCCAAAAGCCTATGTAAGGAGAGGACAAGCAGCAGCACGTGTGTCTGCAGTGCCCTGCGACAACCTGCCCGGCTGCACCCACTCCTGGTGGCAGCAGCACCACAGCAGCCACCATCACATCCGCTTACCTGTGCCATGCTGCCCCACCCCACCACCAGCCCAGCACCTGGGGAAGGAGAGCTGGCAACAGCCACAACCTCTGCCTGGTGTCACCCCATGGGGAGCAACATCTGCAGAGCCACCAGCTTACAGCCCTGAACCAGCCCTCCCTTCAGAACCTCACAGCTGTTGATGCCACAGCTGCAAGCCTGCTGCTCTATCGGGAGGGGCTGTGGAGGACAGACGCACCTTCGGAGTGGCTCTGGCACAGGGAGCTCTGCCGTGCAGGGTTTGCGTGCACTCCCTCTGCACAGGGCACGACGAAGCTCTGCCTGTGCCCTGCTGACTCAGGGGTGCCACAGTCACAGCCAAGTCTTCCAGCAGTGGCTAAATTGCAGCTTCCTTCAGGTGTCTTCTGTGGGGTGGAAGGAACAGGTATCTCAGGGGACTGAGCTGCCAGCCTCAAATCAGGAGCCAAGGAAGAGTTCTCCCTGCAGATCCCTTGCGCTGAACTCTCTGTTACTTGACATCACACACTGCGTACAGACAAGGGCAGGTGATGGCAAGAGAAGCAAGAAGGTGACTGAGCCAAAGTGCAATTTTTCCGTCTGCTTCGGCCTGGGATCTGCTCGACCTGGGGTACATACACTGTGCCCTGCAAAGTCAGCCGCAGCTCTCGATCCGAGGTGCCGCCACAGATCCAACAGCAATCTTAAAGACCTCCCTTGTCAGCCACGGGTAACACTTCTGGTGGCAGCCATCTGCATTGTTCCCGGTTGCACAGGGCCAGCCTATTGTTTGCATACGCCAGCGAGTCAAGGGGCCAAGGGTTAGTGGGCTAACAGCTACATAACATCATGCTGTGACCAGGGCGGGGGACACGGGCTGTGGCTCTGCGTTTGGGTGTAACTGCATGCCGGCCCCAAGCTAAAAGCCTTTCACCCCTGCCCAGCCAGCCCGCCTTGGCTCCACTGCACACTCCTCCCACAAGCTGTACAACCCTGTACCAAAAAAGAAACAGGCAAAAAAAATGCAAAGCTTGAGCTTCTGCAGTTAAAGCAAGGAAACATTATTCAAAAAATGCAGCAAAAGCGTTTATAGGGTCCTGGCGACATAAGCAAAGCACGTGACAGGCTGCGAGGCCGAGGCTGCGTGCTGGCATCCCCCAGCTTTTAAACGTACAGAATCACACAGCTTTCTCCAAGGACACTTTGCACTTTGTTTGGCCTTGGCAACCATCAAGTTAATAGCAACACTGCTTCCAAAAAAATAAAATCCTAACCAAATGCTGACTTTTGGCAGGGAAAATAAAAAACCAAACCCTAAGACACTGCATCATTTGGAGCGTGCACTGTTTAGTACTAAGGCAAAATTTATTGCTCTGGCAAAGCCTAAACACTAGCAGCTGCCGCCTCCTCCTCACACTCCTCTGCATCTCTGAGGACCACCTCACGTCAGCCGGGCCAGCGGTGGGGTGGGAGCAGCGAGTCCAGGGCTTCTCCTTGGGGCCGGGGTCCTGGTGGGGCCGGTGGTGCAGCTGCCACACATCACACACTGATGGCCTTTGGCTCGGCCATGACGCTGTTGTTATTAGAGAGACACCAGCGACACGAAAGCCTCTCTGGAGGAAACTGCAGCGAGCCCGGGATGAGGCAGGAGCAGAGGGGGAGAGAGTGAGCAGGAAAACCACAAGACACTTGCGCCTGCTAAAAATGATTTCCACCTAGTAATTTTAGCAGCTGTTGTGTTCCTCTGCCTACCTTCCTGGATGAATTTTAAGTAGGAGGTGAGTGAAAATGAGAACGGTGACAGAGTTTTTCCCCCCCAAAGCTCTGTATCTGCACATTTTTAACTTCTCCCTGACCCCATCTTAAAGACACAGTCAGTTATTTTCCCTGGTTACGTGGAGTTTGTCCTGCCTGGTAAAAAGAATCGGGAATTCACACCAACATTTCTCAAGGGTGGTTAAAAATAGTGACCTGTCAGAGGAGGACGAGCTACACCAGTGCTCCTGGTCCAGCCCACACGGCCAGACCAGCCTGGCTGTGACCTCCAGGTCTGAGATATGGATGCAAAAAGAAATGCAGCTTCCTAATAAATAATAAAGGCCATGAAGCCATTGCTCCTGCCCAAATGGTGAGGGATGGTTTGTCTTTGGCATGGGCCAGGGTGGACCTCAGCAACATCCTGCCTCTGTGCGTAGGTGGCCCTGAGGAGCAGCAGCACCCTGAAGGGTGGCTGCTGTGCCTGTCCCCTCACCCTACACCCGCTCACAGCTGCAGCAGCCACATTTGGAGAAGATGGGGGGAGGACAGCTGGAGAAACCCTCTCCGAGCCCTGTGGTTAAGCAGGTGCTCTGCTGAAACACAGGCACGATTGAAGCACTCACAGCAAGGGCTGCCGTTTGGTTGAAGGTACACTGACATTTACACACAAGTTATAACCTGTGTCTTAATTCTTAAAAATACATATGCTCAGTGAGCACGGGCTAATGTCAAGCAAAATGCATAGCATGGTATCCAGTCAGGTGAAGAATTGTCCCCTCATTGGGGACACGTAGACCTGAGCAGCAGTTTTAGAGCTCGAAGTCCCGTTATCTACTCATTTGTACTGCTCTTTTCCAGGGCCTTTGGGACCTGAACCTTTTGCTGAATTCCTGAGAGCTGACGAGGTGAGCTGCTGTTTAAGTTTTCCTCCATTCTCCACCAACTTCATCAATCCCAATGATGACTGAATTTTAAGTTTTGGTTCACTTAACCGGCTAATAAATAACAAGCAATTTGAGTCAGCATTAGCTCCTGATACAGATGCATTGAACTCAAGTCAAAAACACCAGCAACATTTTATTTCCAGCCATGTCCCAGGATATCTTCAGTACTGACAGAGCAGGCAGTAGGTACTGACAACCTTCTGCAATGAGGTCCCTCAAATCTTTCTCCGTTTAGGCATGGCATCTGAAGTCAAATAAGCTTTTTCTGGTTCAGATTCCCTGTAACAGAACCACCTCCTCTCCTGCCACACAATTGCCTCCAGGTCCCTTCTTCTTCCACCATTTATAGCTCACAGTGGAAGTCCTCCTGCATCCCAGCTCTTAGATCATGCCCTTGCTAGTCCCTTACACCCTTACCCTCAGCTCTGACAAAAAATCACCTCTTGTCTGCTGTTTGCCTCCCAAAGCAGTGAGTCACCCACCTCCCCAAGCACAGCCTTTCTGTCCTGGGGCTCCCCCAAGCCCACCTCTTTCCACCACCCCAGGGCACAATGGGCAACCTTGTGCAGGAGCGGAAGCTGCTTCCCTTGCAGGGTTTTGGGGAAAAGAAAAAACAACACTGCTAATCTCCACCTGCACCCTTTATGTCCTCACCCAGCTGGGTACTGCTGGGAAAACAGTTCCACTCACAGGAACCAAACAGTCCCTTCCCACAGGGTGGAAATTATGTGCAGGGGAGGGAGGCAGGGGCTCAGCCAGCCTGAGGCACAGCAAGGCTCTGATGTGGGCCCCACAGACCTCGACCAGCACAAGGGGAAAGACGTTACATGGGAGAAGCGCCTGCGCTTTCGTGGTGCTGTGGCTCTTTTCTTTCCCACCATCTGCCCGTTCACCCATGGCTAATGTAGGACACAGGCTGCGGGTGAGCACAGCACCCTGTGCAGCATCCCCCAGCAGATCTAGGGATCGCATGGAGGCAGGCAAGCATGGAAAAGGTGTACCCAGAGCTTTACTGGAAAAATCAGAGTGCTGGTAACTGGAGAAGGAACATCAAGGCTCAAGAGAATCGTTGCCAAGGTTCAATTTTCAGTGCAACAAATTGATGTTTTGGGCTGATTTGGGGACAAAATTCGCCTCTGATCAGCCACTTTATACAATGTCTTTCTTTAAAACAAACTGAGTCAGACTGTGTACAAAAATCTGCAGTTCAAGATATAAAAGGTTTTCACTTGAAGGTCAACATCTTTTTAGCTGGTTACTTCTAAATTGGGTAGAAGGTGTCTGTCCAGCTACAAATTCCCAGCTAACTGCAGGACATCCACATTGTCCTTGAAATGTCATATAAAATTATTTGTACTCATTTAAGTAATTAACTTTGAAGTTCTGACTGTTGATACATTGCTACCAGCAGAGTATAGGGTGTTACAAAAGAGAACAACATTTTGTACCTCAAACTTCTTGACTTCAAAGCATTTAAACTTTATAAACAAAGAGACATAGCCTCAGTTGAGCACCAAAGAAAGCAATTTATGTAAGCAGAAAGTCTGGAACAAATAATTAAAACATGAGACTAAACAAAAACATTTATGAGTTTGTTGAAACAACTTTGAAATATAAACTCATTTTTTCTGTGTATATTTATTTGCACTTTACCTAAGGGTGCCCTCTGAGCGTGTTATTTCTTACTTGTGTTGCATTTGGAAGCACGTCAGTGGTCACTCTGCAGGCTCTTCTCCTGGCATGCCCATGCCTCACCCCAGGAGCAGCCTGGGTGTGCCATGCGCCGTGACAACCTCTCTTCCAGCGTGCTAACTTTTTTCCTACACATCCAGGTGAAAACCTGCAGTGGCAGAGCCACCATCCCTCAGCTCATCTCAAAGCCACAGCTCTAGTGAATACCTTTCTTTCTCTTCTGTGACCTATTCGAGTTGTGCAGGGTTTCTAATCAGTAGTCCCCCCCCCAAAACTGTTTCGGACGTACTTCAGTTTCATGAACACCTCCTGTCACACCTCGGTAAGCCACAGATCACCGGCAATGTGTGGCTGTGGTTGGGGTAAGACATTACTTTACTAACTTGTCTTCTCATCCTGCAGGATCTGCTGCAGTCTAAGCAAGGAAATGTTCTTCAAAAAGGGATGTCAAGGTTCACACCCAGCGACATGCAACTGCGGCTTTTGGTGCTTCAAGAGTAGTTAAATGTCCGCATCTCATGGTTGCGGACAGGAAGCTACGGGACAATTTGTTACCAACACGCCCATCATTCCGCCTGCTCCTCACCTGGCTCTGGCGGTGGGTTCTGGCCCCCAGCTCCTGCCCTGGGGTTGCCAAGGCAAAGGCGCCGCGGGAGCCAGCAGCGCTGGCGTCAGGGCAGCGGCCAAGCACGCAACGCGCGATCGCGTGGTGCCACCTCGTGGGGAGCGGGACAACAGCCAGGCCCCGCCACCAGCCCCAGGCCGGCCCTGGGAGCCCCGGCCACCGCCGGAGCTCAGCGGGGAGGGAGACGGAGGCAGCAGATCGCCAACATCCACCATGGCCACGGGCCGCTGCCCATCACCTGCCGGGCTTGCTGTGCCAGTCCACAATCCACGGCCCAGCTTGTAACCAGCGACCAAACTGAGCTGGACAACTACAATCTAACACTAAACAAGCATTCCCACACTCATCATTTGGTGGGCAGATGTATTTCTCACAACAGAAAAGCAAAGCCTTGATGGAGCCCTCTGCTAGGGCGAGAGCAGGGACCCCCCGGCACCGTGGACACCTTAGCCAAGCGGGGGCTCTGCCCCGAGCTCCTGCGCCAGCAGCAGCACTGAAGCAACAAACCACGGCGCAGGGGATGGAGCAACCACACTGCACTTCAACTTGGACGGATGGCAGCAATTTTTAATACAGATGTGAATAACATGAGTTACTCTGGGATCACTCAGCTGCTTTAAAGTGAACCATGTTCTGAATGGGCTGTAAGATCAATGCTTTTTACCAGCAGAAGACAGGGAAAGCAGACCCATCTAGCCTACTGGGATTCAAGGTCTAAATGTATTTTAAAAATAATTCTGGTCAATCTCTTATCTCGCAGTTGAAGCCGGTTAACTTCAGAAGTCATTTTCTGTACACGACAGAGCTGTGAGGTTATTTCATAGAATCACAGAATGGTTAGGATTGGAGGGGACCTTAAAGATCATCTAGTTCCAACCCCCCTGCCATCAGCAGGGACACCTTCCACTAGACCAGGTTGGTCAAAGCCTCATACAGCCTGGCCTTAAACACACCCAGGGAGGGGGCATCCACAATTTCCTTGGGCAACCTGTTCCAGTGTCTGACCACCCTCACAGTGAAGAACTTCTTCCTAATATCTAATCTAAACCTCCCCTCTTTCAGCTTAAAGCCATTTCCCCTTGTTTTGTCATTAAGTGCCCTTATGAAAAGTCCCTCCCCAGCTTTCTTGTAGGCCCCTTCAGGTATTGGAAGGCTGCTATAAGATCTCCCCAGAGCCTTCTCTTCTCCAGGCTGAACAGCCCCAACTCTTTCAGCCTATTTGCTGTAATCTTTTTGTTATGAAGAGGAACAAAACCCCAGAGTAAGGAAGTCACAGATGAGTGGTGGCACTGCTCGACTCCCCCTGTGACAGCCCATCATCTTGAAGCTGGCAAAACCATCAAGCAAAGCTGCAAAAGAAGAACCCTCTCTCTGTTGGCGATACAAGAGGGCTAACAGAAGAGGGATGAGCAGTTATGATCCTGTAGAAAATCAGATCCCAACAACGAATGACTAGCAAAGACTGATTTCTGTGTATTTACCCACAAACTGCAATCCTGACTTTGGGTTGCGTATGGAAGTGGACGAGCTACCCAAGACTGACAGCCACAGGACCACAGAGGGCTAGGGCCAGTCATCCAGTGTGCCGAGGTCCTGCAGCCCTTGCTGCACTGTCCGGGGGTGCCACAACCAGCTCTTAAAATTACCTTGGGTGTACTTAGTACAAGCTGTAGTTGTGTATTTCAGTATAGGCACACTGTTGCAATGCTGCAGGATGCATGACTTGGTACTGGAATAGAGATTTGTGCCTTTTATTTTTAAATAAAGGAGGGAGGAAAAAAATGAAAAGTCAGGAAGAACAGAACCCCAGAAAAATCCATTTTGAGGAAGATACTTTACAGAAGAAAACTTTCAGAGATTGACCAGTTTAGTTTGTCACAACATTAAGACTCATGTTACACTGCTCTAAGTACCCCGGCAGCAAAGATATCTGGCAGGAAAAAGTATGCAGAGGACCTGTCTGGAAACCAAAGCCAGTCCCATGGAGACACTGCAACCAGTGCTACTAATCACAGTGATTCTAATCACACAGAATGTCAGGGATTGGAAGGGACCTCAAAAGATCATCCAGTCCAATCCCCCTGACGGAGCAGGAACCTCAATGAGATCACACAGGAAGGCGTCCAGGCGGGTCTTGAATGTCTCCAGAGAAGGAGACTCCACAGCCTCCCTGGGCAGCCTGTTCCAGTGCTCTGTTATCCTCACTGTAAAGAAGTTTCTTCTCAAGTTTAAGCGGAACCTCCTGTGTTCCAGCTCACACCCACTGCCCCTTGTCCTGCCATTGGGCATCACTGAGAAGAGCCTGGCTCCATCCTCCTGACACTCACCCTTTATATATTTATAAACATTAATGAGGTCACCCCTCAGTCTCCTCCAAGCTAAAGAGACCCAGCTCCGTGTCTCTTTATAAACGTTTCTTAAAAACATCTTCATATTTATCTTCTAGTCGAGGCTGCAAACCGTGATGGAAACTTTTGGCTTTTACATTTCCAAACTTAAGAGCACAGGCATGTCTGTAAAAGCCAGAGCCACCTGTACTATTCCATTATAACAATACTATTACTTATTTAAGACTTAACACATAGTTCTGTGAAAACCATTTTGCAGCACAGCATCTTCCACTGGACATCCCAGCCTACAAATCCCACTGATACACAGCAAGATGCTAAATTCTTAAGGTCATCTCTGATCACACAGGAAGGAAGGAGCCTTTCCTCAATTGTCCAGCCAAAAGCTGGAACCCACAACTTTTCAAAAAGGAAGTCAGAGATTTAAAAAAAAAAAAAAAACCACCGTGTAAATTTACACTTTCTCCATTATCTCTGCAAACTGATGGAATAAATCAGACAAGAGAACAGTCTCAAAACCTGAACCGCCATCCATACACCAGATATTTTAGATTCACCAGCGAGAGGGACAGCATGGCACCGTCACCCTGTCTCTCACTGGCTCCATCTCTGCACCACAGCACAGCTGCTCAACACCACTACCTCAGACTCATCACAAAGTGGACAAAATAGAATATCCCAAGTAAACACAACAAGGTTTCAGCTCCTCAGACTCTTGCTTTCAAGTGTGCAAAGTTGTATTTCAGAAAGGAACAGACTTTTTCTTTAGTAAATCTGTATTTAATTATTTTTCATATACAAATTAAGAGAACACACACATTTTAAAAATCATTATTCCATCAAACTGAAAAAAGCCAAACCAGCACAAATTAATATTTCAAAAATACTACAAAGAAAGATAAAACAGCTATAGAGGTAAGAATAAAAAGCTTTTCAATTCCATTTTCTGCAAAATTACACTCTGAATACTACCTTGTACACACATGAATGGAGCCCTTAGTGGAAAAAAGAACCCAAAACAATCCAGTGCAAATTAGTTTTAAACTAATGGAAATAAATTCACATTTGAGGAGAGCCATCACATTTATTTTTCTCCTCGGTAACAAGATTATTGCACAAAAACAGTCAAGTCCTTTTTCCCCCACAAGCATTAATACTTTACAGCTTTAGTGATTCTAAAAGAGATGCTGGGAGGTTCCAATGTTTCTTACTTTGGAGTGCTCACGCACCCCACACAAAACATACCCGTTTACACAAAAGAAATGTGTTTATCTGGTCAGCTGAATTCTTTCCTTCTCGTGCATCAACCCTGACAACAATGACTGTGCTGCGCCAATGAGGCCTTGTGAGTTTGCAGTGAACAATTTGACTTACGATAATGATGCCTGAGAAGAAATCATAATCCAAGTAATACCCAAGGTGAGCTGACTTCACAGGACCAACAGGACAAAAACAGCAATGAAACCTATTTCTCACTCAAGCAAGCTCACTATACTCTGATTATATTCTCAAAGTGCAAAAATGGGCTGTCTATTGAGAACCGTGCTGTATTCCTCACAGAAGCAGATCTCAGAGCAGAACTGCACTTCAAGTAAGTTCACAGTTGCATAATAAAAAAGTCCCACGATCTTTTGGCTGATTTGTGGTCTTTCTGCTCAAGTAGAGCTCTAGTAGTAGGCTAACTCAACCTAAAGCAATTTACTCAACCCAAAAATCAAATTGCTCCATTGAAGCAAGGTAAGGTAAAGTTCAGTTTTAAACACTGGTCTGAGACTACAGAAGAAGAAAAAAAAAACCCAAACCACCAAACCCCAAACAGAATTAATTTTTAAAAACCCACAACCATACATCAAATGTATCGGATAGACTTAAAATGAGACACAAAGAAAAATGTCTGGCAGTCATGCTGCAGACAGCCTTGAAAGCACTAGTTAGTATTATATTTTCAAAATTATGAGACGAACAACAGAACAGGTGTTTATTAGCACCAAAGCAAACACAGTATTTCTCAATTGGTAGCTAAGTCCCAAGTACCAAACGCTTAGTTGCCAATTCTAACACGTGAAACATCCAAATACTAAGAACAGTATCAACACTGCAGTCAGATACGCTCTGGGTGACTCTACTACTTCTTTCAAAACACGATTAGACCCTACCAAACCAGTGTGACAGTGTGTGACTACCAAGGCAGCTCAGTTAAAACATGTTTCAGTATTGGTTTATGCTTTTAATCAATATTATTAAATATAAGTATAAAAGCTGGACCAAGTTAAATAGGAAATACAGTTCTACAGGTGCTACTCATGGGACCAGAAATGTTTGGGGTTTTTTATGATTCATTTTTCACAGCATCGAAGTTCTCCTGACTGACAAGGCAAAAGGCTAGGACAGCTGGCCACAGTCAGTAATGACAATCTTTTTGGAGGTCTTTCCACTCTTGGAACCAAAGCTCTCAATTTTTTTCACGACATCCATTCCTTCCTTTACATGCCCAAAAACAACATGTTTTCCATCTAGCCTGTAAAACAAATAAACAAAGGCAGTTTTACTTAAAACAGCAAAGACTGAAGCAAACTGAGCTCAGTGTAGCCACGTTAGCAGATCTTCATAGCTCTCACCTGCTGAGCAACTCTACGGCAAAGGCACAACTACAAGGGACATGACATACTTTTAGCTCTGGACCTTAGAAGCTCTATGAGGGATAGTGGCCTTGTTACCCTCACAGCCCTTCCTCCCTCAAGTAGCACAAAGCAATTTATTTTCCATTGTGAGTAATTTAGAAACTAAAAAGAAACACAAAACCTCCAAAACAAACCAACCAACCACCACAAAAAAAAAATCAACTCGCAAACAAAAAAAACCCTCTAAGAAAACCCCAAACCCCGGGACCAACTCATCAGGTTAATATGCAGGGCTGAGAACTTACCAGTCAGTTTTTGCAGTGCAGATGAAGAACTGAGATCCATTGGTATTGGGTCCTGCATTGGCCATTGAAAGAACACCTAGAACAACAGCAGCCTATTAGATTGGTGTCACAAACATGCAGTGGAGAAGACAAGTTTTTAGACTAAATGTGCACAGACAGAAGATATGACGATCTCACATTGCCTCCAAATGATTTCTAATGCCAGTTTCTTGTCTTTGACTATGCCCTTGAGCCCAGCCTCCCTTCTGTCCACACCAAGAATGTTAGTAATGTAATTGGTTGTTCACGTCCTGAAAATGATTAACATCAGGTAACCTCTACTGTGGTTCAACAGCAGCAGTAGTTTCCTGTGATGAGGAAGTGACAATCCAAAAAAGAGAGGCTATAAAATTCAATCAGAGGTTCTTATCTACGGCTTTTCCTTTTTTTTTTTCTTGATTTAATCTAAGTTTTCAAGGATATGCCTGTGTTATTTAGTAAAAAAGAAATCCCAGACTGCTTTGTTTCACTTCTGCAGTAATCATCTAAGTAAAAAATTGAAGTCTATGGCTTAGAAAAGAGGAAAATAAAAGCAGTAATTTCATCTTTGTAGAATTTGTAAGTAAAATACAAAAAAACCCATACTTCATTTTGCACAGTCCCCTTTATAGTAAGCGCAAGAATGCCAATGTCTCCTGTTAAAGGCTGATTTATTTTTGTACAGCAGTCTACACAAATAAGCACGTGCCAAGGACAATGCATTGTTAAACTCCTGTATGTCTGTAACTACCAAGTGCCTCACACATCTAAAAAAAAAATATATATATATATTTATTTTTTTTTAAGGACATCTTCATAAACAATGCTTCGTTACAGGTTACAGTCATCAGAAGGTAGAAAGAGTATGTTTATTTACCAGGTCCTACATGCTTAAGTATGAAATTTTCATCTGGAAATCTACTGCCATAAATAGATTTTCCACCGGTTCCATTATGATTTGTAAAGTCACCACCCTGAAACAGAAATGGCTATTAACTTTACCAGTACACAAGCATTATTTTACATCAGAAGCGATGCTATTGAAAATATACTCACTTGCTCTAATTTAAAAGTAATAAAATCAGTACCTTTTCTTCAGGTTAAGAATGAGTATGGTCACATAAGGATTTAAAACCATGTAACTAGATGAAACTTACTACAAGTAAATGTCTGCTCCAGATACTGCTCCTATTCTCCAACTGACATCTAGAACTCCAACAATCACCTTTCTATGTTACCACCTTACCCACCTTGCTCCCAAATGTGATGCAACAAATAGTAGTAACTTTAAGAAACACCTCCAAGGCCTCAAATCAAAATCACCCAAAGTCACTACCACAGGCAAGACCTGAGGACTTTTTTTTATTCCCTTTCTTTCTTTCTTTCTCCCAACAGCTATAAATACTGGTCAGGATCTCCATTATTACTATTTGCTATTTCTAGATTTTGTTGTTTAACTATTACACCTGAACTATTTAAACTTACCTCAGCCACATGCTGTTTGCTGGGATAGATGTGATCACCTATCTAAGGTCAGACACACAAAACTGAACAATAACAACAACAACAAACAAACAGGCACAGCGACTCCCCAAAGCGGCTGCTGAACACTGCTTCCAGTAATCTGCCATCTCCTCTTCCAGAGGTGACACCACCCATGCTGGCAAAGAACTCACACCTACCACGTATTTCATATGATGTTCACCTTTCCATTCTCACCTTGAGCAATCTATTGCAGGTGGTGTTACACCACATAGGAGTGTACAGCTACTCCTACGCAGTCCCAGAGGTATGCTCTGCATGCTGCGTGAAGGCATCTGATGCCAGGTCCTGGCTATGATGACCTCCAATTAGGCTATACCAATTGTCTGAATCATATTAATGCTCCATCTCAACAAGTGGCAACACGAGTGTGCTGACCAGCTAATGACAAGGAAAGCAAAACCCTGTATGCTCTTTGGAAACTTTAGGAGACATCATCCCTTTGCTTTACCCCTTCCCATTTACTTTGGGGTTTGATTTTAATGCAAACTACTGTGCTTTTGAACATATGTTTCCTCTCACTTTAAAGTATTTGAAACCTACAACAGCGTTTCCACTTTGGTAATGACTACCAAGTAATTCCTAAATATCAATCCATCATTTCACCATACCACAGAGTCAACCACGTAGTATCCTCATTTTGGGTCCATCTGTGGGGACAAAACAGGGTGGCAAGGAGAACAGACTTACATGGAGTCTCACAAATGAATGGCAGAACTGAGAGCAGGATTTCTATTTTTCTTATATTTATGTATTTCTGATCCCAGCAAGACTTCTAAACTTTGTCCCTTTGTCAATATCACAAAATCTTAGTTTGCATTTCAAAGGGAAGAAAATAGGTCCTTCACACCACACTTGTCCCTTTTCTCTTCTTAGAAAGAGGACACAAGATTAGGGCCTTTTGCTCTGACAGCTGTATTTTTAGCTTTAAAAAAAAAAAGTGAGGAGGAGAGACCATCACAGTCATTAGTTAATAAACAAAGCATGTTTACTATAAACTTCATCTCAAATTTTTTACAGAGCCATTCCACCATGCAATGCTGTTGAAATGTAGCTTCTAAGGGAAGAAAGAACCACAAGGAATCATACAGTCCAGTGCACTACAGCAGCTGAGATCCTGCTCATCTGCCAAGCACAGCAGAAAAAAGGGCTTTCAAAAAGGCTTTTTCTGGGTTTTTTGTTGTTGTTGTTGCTGCTGTTTAAGAAAAAATTGCTAACGTGCACGGACTTTAATTCAGAATTTTGAAAGATTTATCCTTTACATCAAAATGAAATCCATTTCAGGTGTGTCATCCCAAAAAATCTACCCCAGCCAACCCTTTGGTTCCCTCCTCCCCTCCATATTAGGGAGATCTTCAGAAAAAAAAAAATTAAAAAGACATTTTCTATTGTGAACAGATTATTCTACTAGGAATAAAGAATGAACATGCTGTTTTCTTAGCTCAGTTAGAACACAAGGTTGATTGTTATTCTACTCAAAAATGCTTCTCCCAAGCAAGTGCCATTTTCCAAATAGGCCCCCCACTAAAGTACACTGCTACACAAAAGCAGAAAGCATTAAGTCATTTTTTTTAAGATAGTCTACATGTAATTTACATTTATTTGTACAAAAAATGTGCTAAGCAACAGCCATAGCAAAAAAGATCAGAAACACAAGTCACACTGTCACTTCTTTATTCTGTAGTTATCAAAGGTTAGAGCAGAGCCAATTAAAATGTTACTACTAGTCTAAATGGTTCTAAAAATATATAAATAACATACAGATAAATTTAATAGCAAAAGTAAAAAAAGAAAAACAACCCACATTACCTGGCACATAAATGAAGGAATCACTCTGTGAAAAGTGGATCCTTTATACCCAAATCCTTTTTCACCAGTACAAAGAGCTCTAAAGTTTTCTGTGAAAACAAAGCATAAATTATTATGTTGCCACACATAATATAATCAAACACAACTAGACTAACTATGTCCCAAGTTTATATGCTTCAAAAATTTTATAGTATCTTTAAAGTATTATTGATTTATTAGTTGTTTCCATGCTTTAAGAAGCCTGTTATAAAGCTAAGGAAACAAAGCTTGTTTAGCCTCAGAACAGGGCACAAACATAACCCTTTTCGACCTCATCTCCCTTTTATTTTGCTGTTGTATCTTAACTCTAACCCCTCCGTCTCCCCAAACACACCACTCTGGAGTCAAAGATTTCATTTTCTGACTGTTATGCTTTTGTTCTCTACAGTAACTGTGAAGATGGTGTTTGTTTTTTTTTTTTTAAGGATATTCATCTACTGGGAACTGAAAGTACTAGTTTTTCAGAACCACTACATACAGAAATGAGGAAGGAAGCATGTGCTAAAACACAAAAACTTTGTAACACAAGTGTGCTGACCAGCTAACGAAAAGGAAAGCAAAACCCTATATGATCTTTGGAAACTTTAGGAGACATCATCCCTTTGCTTTACCCTTTCCCATTTGCTTTGGGGTTTTATTTTAATGCAAACTACTGTGCTTTTGAACATATTTATTCACCATCGATAACCAAACCTACAGACTGTACAGCCTTGGCATAAATTACAAAATGAAACTATCTGGTACAACGACAAATCATAACTCCTCACTAGCACTGTTCTGATAAAGTTTGTATCATATTTCTCTATTTAACAAATATGGATAGAACATGGAAACAGTTTCCAAAAGGTAAACAGGACACTCTTGTCTCTGAAAATCACAATCTAAACCTTAAAGTATGGAATTCTGGAGATGCTGCCTTACCTGCTGTCTTTGGAACCACGTCAGCTTTCAGCTGTTAAAGAAAAATAAACAAGCAAATTAGTAAGTCAGCTTTTTCATACATACACAGAAAAACTTCTACATGGGAGGTGGGTACAAGTGAACCCTCTTCCCAAGGTGATGAGCTATCTGAAATCACAAGCCACCCAAAATTTCAAGAACACCATGAGACTTTCCAAGCATTTGGCTAGCAATTAAAAATATCCCCTCAATGCAACTTTTGGCCAGTTAATGAAGAGCAACTTGAGCAGTGTTTAATGATTTAATTGATCAACACAATAATTTAACAATGACTAAGAAGAATCTTTACAATAGACCCCAAGGATCAAAACCACTTTGCATACAACTGCAGAGATCAAAGTCTCTCCAGCACAGAGCCATCCGTTTAAATCTGCTCAAAAGGCAAAGGAAAAGGACGAGCAAAAACTGTCTACCAAAACTGACTCATGATGTTACATACACATTTGTTACCAACAAAAATTTCTGATTTTGATTAGTATGCATATTTCAACTAATCTTAAAAATGTATGTATTTTAATGACCTAGAAAAAGTGACATAAAAATAGCCATATCAGGTCAGACCAAAGTTTTATCTAGTCACACATCCTGACAGTGGCCAGCAGCAGACACCTAGGAACAGCATGGCTATGGCAAGAAGTTAATGTTCCTCCCCCAGGACGCTCTCCCTGGATGTCTATAATTTAGAGCTGAATCTAACCACAACTTAGCCAAAGATTCAAGGTGAAGCTGCAATACATTCAGATATTCTGTAAACTGGGCACACTAAAAATATTTAACGTGGAAATCAAATGCTGCCACAAGAATATAGTAACATTAATGGTAGCTTTTATAATACCATACAGCTATTTACTAAATCTCACTGATAAATAAAGAACTTGCAGAGCAATATTTTTACTTATGACTCCCTCAAACGCTACCTCCTGAGAACATGAGAGCTGGTAGTGTCCAATTAATTTATACCTTGACACTTTCAATGAAGAAAAATTAATTGGACTCTAGCTTCAAGGGAAACTCTTTTAGAGAGAATCCTTGTGAACTACATTTTAAAAAACCTATTGATACAGACCGAAGGCAGGTGCTGGAGGCAGAAGGCCACAGCGAATCCCCTCAGCAGGCAGCAACAGGGAAGAGCAGCACTCCCTGTGGTCCTGGAGCCCAGCCCTGGCTCCTCCCGCACACAACATGTCTCCAGAGGAGTGCCCGCACCCAGGGGGATGTGCTGCACCACCAGTACAGTCCTGGCGCCCATCTCGCTCTTCTTAAGAGCGGAGCGGACCGCAGTCTTCCTGTTCAGGCTGTCTTTAAATGGCTGAGCATTTCAGAGATGGAACTTCTACGGATAAAGCTGGTCAGTAGCTGGCTGTTGAGCCAGCTGCCAGCTCAAACAGAGCTGTGCAAACCTCTCAGTGCACACGAAGCAGGAAGCTCAGAGAGGCAGCACCTCAGAAAACCCAAGACTAAGAACCAGACAATAAGCACCCGGGG
>NW_010299088.1:5895-12041 GCF_000700745.2 Antrostomus carolinensis | reverse complement strand
TCCAGGGAGGGGGCATCTATAACTTCCTTGGCCAACCTAGAGGTCAGTGGTTCATCTAGCCAGTGTATTTTTATCTCCTGATTGAATCCCAAATAATTCAAAAGAATTCCAGCCTCCTATCTAAAAGGAGGAAGCAATCCTTCCCCCTGCTGATGGGATCTCTTCTCCTTGCTGTCTCAAAACATCAGGAGGGACACCTCTTCCAGGTGTGGCTGCAAAACTATAGGAAAACTGTGTTCTTTCATGTTCAAAAAATAGCAGTTTTCCTAGAGATAACGTTGCAACTAGAGATCCGTTGCAGTCTGCATTCCAGTTTTGACTGCATTAATAAGTCAGCAAGGAAGATGGTGCAGACAGTTGTACGGGTAACCAATTAAACTGGTATTTCACCTGTAAATGCACAGAGAGTGTTATGCCAATAGATCTGTTCAGAATATATCATAGAATCATAGAATCACAGACTGGTCTGGGTTGGAAGGGACCTTAAAGATCATCCAGTTCCAACCCCCCTGCCAGCAGCAGGGACACCTTCCACTAGACCAGGTTGCTCAAAGCCTCATCCAGCCTGGCCTTCAACACTTCCAGGGAGGGGGCATCTACAACTTCCTTGGGCAACCTATAGTATATAATGTAGCTGTTTTTATAAAAGGTGTCTGCTGCAGGTTTAGGAAGTTACATTCTCAACCTATTGAATTTAACTTGTCCAAGCCTGCTTTGGCACTTCTCTGAAAGCTTCAGTCTAGGAGCCAAATGCTAACAGTGACACAAACATCGGCTGAAACCTCTGATTTTTTAAAGACAGTGTCCTCAGAGATGACATAGTCTCCCTCCCAAGAGCTCTTTAAAAATGTCAGTGTCAATAAATAGAGATTGTGGTGGGGGGAACCGAGTCGTACTGCTTTCTCAAGTTCCCCTTTTCTTTTCTAAAAGAAGTTGGGTGAGATATTTCCAAAGAAACATCAAAAATAAAATCCTGACTCAGCCCTGGGACCTCTCTAGCTCAGTTTTGTCTCCGAGGCCTGCAGCTTCAGAGGCAAAAATGAAACCTCCAACATGGAACTAGATGATCTTTAAGGTCCCTTCCAACCCAAACCATTCTTTGATTCTATGGTCAGCCTTGCAGTAGGACACAATCAAAGAGCAGAGAGACCACTGTAAACCAGGCTGAAGGTGAAGCAAGCAGGCATTCCCTTTTCACATCTCATCATTGAAGACCTGATCTCTCTCTTTGTCCATCCCACCTTGTTTGTGTGGGTCAGTGTGTGTCTCCTCCCTCGCGAGCTCTGGTGTGCGCAGGGTTAATGTCTGGAGGCAGAGTGTGAGATATCAAAACAGACCAAACAAAGATTAAACTCTCACTGAGTCTGCTTCCCGCACCCAGCATGGGGTTTAGAGCATATTTTCCCCTCCCCACTGACAGTCTCACCTGGCCCAGTGGGACTTGCAGATACGGCCACCAGGATCTAGGTCTTGGGTCCATGGCAGGAGCACCCAGTGCCCTGGGTCCATCTTACAGGAGGTGGCCCTGGCCGTGGCCCACAGCAGGGAGCTGAGCACGTGTGTCATAGCAGGCTGGGGCATGGCATGGGGACCTGTTTCCCTTCCTGGGGGAGTTTTGGGGAGGAGGAGTTCGCTGGGGCTGAAACATATCATTGCTTTGGGTCCCGAAGACCAAAAGCTGGTCATTCCCTCTTCAGGGAGGAGGATACAGCTGTAACAAGGTGAGCTGCCTTTGCTTTTTCTCCTCCTTGTTCACACAATGTTTAGTCCTTCCTGAACACTCCTAAAACGTTAGCCTGAATATCTCCCAGCCACGTGCATCTCCGTGTGCTCCTCCAGCACGTCATCACGGTGGTGTGGGACAAGTCCTGCTCATAGCTTGCTTGGGGAGGGTGAGCGTGGGATGCAGTCTGTGCTGTTTGCCCAAATAAGTCATGAAATCTAGGAACCTGATTTGATGATGTCCCCTGTGGAGGGGATTAGGCAGAGGGGTTGTGATGCTGGATGAAGGAAGTTGTGCCAGCACATCACTGGGGGGAATTGAGGGGAAGGGGGGAGAAGGGTGAGGACAAGAGCAGTTAGCTCTTGCTTGAAGCACTGTTGCGGTTTTTGTCCTTGAAAAACCAATGTTTCCTTATTTGTAATGAGCTGTTGTTGGCAATTTACTGCTGCCAGCTGCATCTCTGTGGTTGATTAAGGGAGCTTGGATCTTAAATATGTAATAACTCTCTGAAAGCCATTGCGAGGCAGTTATTAGCTTCATCGGGGCCTGTGTACATATCTGCTGTCCTCCTTTATGAAAAGGCCACCTATTACATGCATTGCAGTAATTTATAAAACACAGGAGCTGGGCTTGTTTTAAGAAATTAAAGCAGCAACCCTAGTGAAGCTGCTTGGCATGGGAAAGACTCATCTGGGAGTGAAGAGCTGCTCTGCAGCTCCTTGCTGGGGAGAAGAGAGTGGGGGACAGGAGAAGCCTTGTCCCCCTTTGCAGACTCTCTTCCTGCCATGGCATGTGCTGGAGCACTGCTGGCAGCGGCGTTAGCACCAGCTGGGATGGGCAGGTCTTCTCAACAGAGCAGGGATCTGTCCCTCTCCCTCCTGTGCACCTGGGATGCTTGATGGTGGCAAATCCTTGAGCAGGGAGGGGTAAATAGTTGGTACCCGAGATGCTGATGGAAGTGCTGAGTTCAAGTTGTGCATCTGCCTTGGGAACAGGCTTCTTTCCTCTGACACTTTGCCCCCAGGTTTGACCTCAGTGGGTGGTGCTCAGTAGTTTCCTTCCAGCAGCCGGGCTGCATTTTGTGGGCTTAAAACAAGAGCCACAGAACAAAAAGCAGACAGCTGACCGCAGCCGGCATCCAAGCATCTGTGTAGATGGGCAGAGAAACATCTGCTGTCATCCAAAGCCAGAGAGGAGAAGCTGGACCTGGCAGACAACTGACTGAGTCAGAAACAGACCCTCCCCAGGGGAGAGGCTGAGCCCAGAGGCATCACCCCACAGGCTGCGGGCGATGGAGCGCTGTCGGCCGCTCTCTGATGACAAGGGGTGTGATGTTCCTCTGCCCCGGGCAGGCAGGTGTGCCAGGGGCCATGCTCCCTCTCCCGTGTCTGCCTGGAACGTGCCCCTGCTTTGCTCACACCAGCGACAAAATTGTATGTTCACTTTCAAGGATGTGCCTGTGGCTGCCGTGCAAAGGGAAAGACACCTTGTCTCTGCTCCTTCCCCTCTTCTCCAGCAGCACAGGATAACTGTGTTACCTTAACCTGCACAGTCTGGTCTTGCTGGACCAACCTGTATTTCTACAGTGCTCTCAGCTGAGGAGCTTTGGTTGGAAGTCATCGTGGGCTGTGTCAAAAGAAGTGTAGCCAACAGATCAAGACAGGTAATTCTGCCCCTCTACTCTGCTCTGGTTAGACCTCACCTGGAATACTCCATCCAGTTTTGGAGCCCTCAACACAAGACATCTACCTGTTGGAGTGTGTCCAGAGGAGGCCACAAAAATGATCCAAGGACTGGAGCAGCTCTGCTGTGAGGACAGGCTGAGAGAGTTGGGGCTGTTCAGCCTGGAGAAGAGAAGGCTCCAGGGGGACCTTCTAGAGGCCTTCCAGTACCTGAAAGGTGCCTCTAAGAAAGCTGGGGAAGAACTGTTCACAAGGGCACGTAGCAATAGGATGAGGGGTCATGGTTTTAAACTAGAAAAGGGCAGATTTTGGTTGGATATTAGGAAAACGTTCTTCATTATGAAGGTGGTGGATCATTAGAACAGGTTGCCTGGAAACGTAGTGGAGGCCCCATCCCTGGAGATATTCAAGGTCAGGCTTGATGGGGCTCTGAGCAACCTGCTCTAGTAAAGATGTCCCTGCTGACTGCAGGGGGTTGGACTAGATGAGCTTTGAAGGTCCCTTCCAACCCAATATATTCCATGATTCTTCACAGCCACAGTATTTGTGCTGGCCAGGTGCATGGCCTAGCTGCACTGGTACATGCTCATGTATGGTTGGAGTTCAGGTCAGCCCTCTCCAAGTCATACATGCCATGTAGCCTATCTTGGGAGATATCAAAAACTCTACTAATGCTGTATGTGACACTGACATTGGAGGCGTTGCGTTGGCTTCCAAGAATGGCAATGCTGGATCCCGGGTGACAACAAATAATAGCGGCATTCTCTGTTTTAAAAATATCTTGGCGTAAGAGAGCAAATATTCCCACTGCTGTGCAAGTAAGAGGGTGACCAGCATCTGCCTCCTCCATCCAGTCCCTATATGGTTCCATTTCCATAGTGTCTGGACTCCTTCCTACACACTCACAGTAACAATAAAATGAACAAGGAAGCGGTACCAAAGAACGGGGGCACAGGCTGGATCCCCATGAACTGGGTGCTGGAAGGGGAGAGATGGAGCTGATGGCATACACCTGCCTCGTCAGAGCAAAGTCCTTTCCAGGGGAAGGTCCTCTGAGTGCAGACGTTCTCAGATGGCTGAGGGCAGGGATGGAGATGGGCTGAGTGGAGTCCACTACAGAGATACCAAAGGTGTAAAAAACCACCTTTGGGTTTTTTCTAGAGTTGGTGTAAATTTTATGGCGTTGTTGTCAAGAAGCTGCTTTGCTCTTTGGTGATTCTGCTGGTTATTTGCTCCCATTAGGACACCGGTGTGTGGTAGCCACACACTGCACTTGTTTCGGGTCATGCAATGTGGCTCTAAATTAACCACAGGCCCAGGATGTCCTGAGGAGACCCTCGTCCCAGAGGCCAGATGCACCATCACCAGGTGACAAAGCTGTTGTCTCGCTGGCTGGGACATAAGGACACGAAGTTTCTTGCCAGGTTTAGAACAAAACAAACAAACCAACAAGATTGATTTGCTCTGATTTATTTTCCAAACTCTTTTGCTTGCTTCCAGGAGAACAAAACAGTTTTAGCTTGGGCCTTTGCAAACAATTTGGAGTAGAAATATATCGACCCATGAGAGGCTTCATCATTCCCCTGCCTGCCGCTGCTGCACAGCAAGGTCTGTCCACAGGGAGCCCGTGATAAATAGAGCTGCGGTGAGCAGGGCAGAGACCTGCTGGTTCCATCCAGGAGGCTGAGGCTGAGACAAAACCTGTTGCTTTGGCTCGAGCAGGTGGGGAGCAGGTTTGACCTGACACCAGAGTCAGCACAGGGCTTGGTATTTGCTTGGTTCAGTAGATTTGTGTTCATACTTCAGGTTTGGTGATTGAAATTGATGTTCCTCCTTAGCGACTGGGTATGTGATGGGCCCTGAGGGGATAAGAGATCGCTCCTCCTTAGGGTAAAAAGAATATAAATTAAATCAGTATTAATGCCCCAGGCACAAATGATCCTACCACAGGGGACAGGGAGGGAAGTGTAACAGGAGATTTACCAGACTCACGAGCTCTCCTGTGACCTGGAACTCAGAAAGAATCGTACAAAAACCTGAAAATGGGTCAGTTTATTAGGGAGGATTGTAACATGGCAGCATGGGAGTGTTGGGTCAGAGTCAGACCAAGCATGAGCTGAATGAAAATTGGAGGGAAGGAGATGTCCTGTCCATCCCTCAGCAGCACAGAGGGAGAAGGGAAAGGGAGCTGAACAACAGATGCCACCAAGGAGTGGGTTCCTGTGTGGACATCTATGTTCATGAGGCCTGCAGGGGTAGGACAGAGCTGATGTAACCTGCCTGTCCTCAGATCCAGCGAGCATACTGCAGTCTCCATACTGCAGTCTAGCCTCGTGTGATGTTACGAGAATACCTGAGGGGCTCTGGGAGCTGCTGCAGTCCCCTGGAAGGTGTCCTGGGCAATAGGTGAGATCTGTAGGCAAGCTCAGGAACTGCCTTCAAAAGCAGCTCAGCCAGATTAGGTCTGCTTCTGTACCTAAAAGAGCCTCGAATAAATCAACACATTATTTGTGAGTATCTCAGAGATAAGAAGGAGATGAATAACAGCCAGCACACATTTGTCAAGAACAAATCTTATCAAACCAACCTGATTTCCTTTTAGGCCAGCCTTTTGAGTAAGGGAGAAGCAGTGGTTGTCATATCACTCAGCTTCCGAAGGGCTTTTCAGGTTGCCTGGTTCAGTACTGTCACAAAGAAGCACCAGCTAAATGGGGTGATGGAGTCAAACCTGTCTGGAAAGA
>NW_010299088.1:0-5847 GCF_000700745.2 Antrostomus carolinensis | reverse complement strand
TGTTGAGCACAGAAAAGAGAAGTTTGGTGTTTAAACTTGCAGATAGTGGAGAGGCTGGAAGCATTATCAAAGGTAGGATGGGGATTTGCAGAGGTGGGCGGGGAAATAGCCTGAGCAGAAGCGAGGCACTGTGAAGTGCTTGTGCAAGAACAGTCATCGGCACAAATTCAAGTGGGGGGGGAACGACTGAGTCAGGGGGTGGCATTGTGACCCCGCAGCCAAATCTGAGCTCGCAACATCGTGCTCCTGCAATGAATGAGACCGATGTCATCTTGAAGGTATTCATGAGGAGTGCAGCCTTCCTTGTGCTCACTCTGCCGAGCTGTGACCAGATCTGAGCCCTTGACTCCACAATCTGGGAAGAGTCCAGTGGAAAGCACAGAAAATGAGTGGTGGTCTGAGCAATGTGACCCAAAGCGAGAGACCACGAGAACTGTTTGATTTAGAGAGACACAGGCGTAGGGAAGGTCTAAGCCTTGAGCTGTGTAAAGGGCAAGGAGATATTCTCTGTGTCTGCAGAGTCTTGAGGAAGCAACAGCTGCAATTCAGATTAGACAGGAGGGAAAATTTCCTCCTAGTACAGATGGGTCCACTCAGGAGTAGCCTGGGGGAGCGGGTGACTTCTGTCAACAGCAGAGGACAACTTAGAGACACTGTTCAGAAATTTACCAAAGGTATCAGGTGTATTGTTTCTTTTAGGCCAGGATTGGGCCAGATGAAATCTTGGGACCTCTTCCTCTCCAGTTTTTACATGAGTTGCCCTTCAGCCAGGTGTCCTCTATCCTGCATGGTCTTCTGCTGCAAGTGTGCGATAGGGTAACACACAAAGCAACCTACAGATGGAGCAGAAAGACCAAATGCGTGCATACACATGGAACCTTCAGAGCTTCCCTGTGGCCACTCAATCTGGGCTCTTTGCTCACAGGGGATATCTGGGACAGGGCCAGTGCTCGCCTGCCGTCTGTCTCCTTTGCTAATAATTAGATGCAATCCCAGCTTCCCTGCAGGAGAGCCCTGTCCCCATGGGGGAAGAAGCAAGGCTGCACAGATTAAGGAAACTAATTAGAGGGGAAGAGAACATTGGTACTAAAGCCCCAGCAGTAAACTTTGAAATCTAGATAAGGGAGCAGTATTTAATTATATACAATTAAAACACCGCATCTCAGTCCCCAGAGAACTGGCAGTGTTGGAAAGCCCTCGCAAAGGTGCTAATGAACAGATCTGAAGGCAGCGGTGGGCTAGGGGCTCTGCTTATTAAGCTTCACCTAGGAAACACAGCTCAAGAGAAGAGCTAGGAAAATTCCCTTGGACCATGGGCTCCTTATTTCTTTGTGGTGTCCTCCCTCTCCCAGCGCAGGTGATGGGAACCCACAGCTCTGGCACTGAAAGGGCTATTGCTCTGCTCTTCCAGGCAGCTGGGCACAGACTGTTGCAGACACCCATGCAAGGAAGGGCTGTCCTTAGGGCCACAAAACTGGTGAAGGGCTTAGAGAGGAAGATGTGTGGGGAGAGGCTGAAGTCACTTGGTTTGTTCAGCCTGGAGAAGAGGAGACTGAGAGGAGATCTCATGGGGGTCTAGAACTTCCTCCCAAGGGGAAGAGGAGGGGCAGGTGCTGATCTCTTCTCTCTGGCCACCAACGAATGCCAGGAGCAGAGGAAATGGCAGGAAGATGTGGCAGGGGAGGGTGAGGTTGGCCGTGAGGAAAAGGTTCTTGAGGCAGAGGGTGGTGGAGCACTGGACCAGGCTCCCCAGGGAGGTGCTCATGGCACCAAGCCTGACAAGATTCCAGAAGCATTTGGCCAACATGTGCCCTCAGACACATGGTCTGAATGTTGGGCTTGTCCTGTGCAGGGTCAGGAGCTGGACTCGATGATCCTTGTGGGTCCCTTCCAGCTCACAACACTCTGTGATTCTGTCCTGAAAGCAGAGGGGAAATTGGAGAGGGCTGTAAATGCTTGGCCTGAGAAAGAGAAACAGTCCTTGTGCCCTCCTCTCCCAAAGCACAGGAGTCAAAGCTCCTGCCCTGTGCCTGCCAGCCAGGGGCCTCCTGGTATCTCCAGGGAGCACCATGCCCATGTTTCCCTCTGCTCAGCAATCCTGCCAAGTTCTCTTAGGTTATTTTCCCACAAGTTTGGTCGAGCCGCTAAAGCAGCTGCTTTCCCTCCCAGCTCCTTTGCCGCAGCACATACACAGCCCCTGACTTCTGATCCCGTTATCCTGCCCTCTCCAAGCCAGGAGGGCGGTTTGATTTCCGTGGTAGGTGCCTGCCTTGTGTTCCAACGCTCGCTGTTGTGCTCTGAGCCAGCGAGCTTGGTGGATTGCAGCAGCAGTGCCTTTTATCCCATCGCTGCTCTGGGTGTTAGTGTAGTAAAACCACGATGAGGGAAAGCTTGCGTGGATTCGTGTCATCTGGCAGAGTGGAACTGCAGAACCAGCCTGAAGGTTTCCAAAATTCCTCTTCCTCAGCAACTTCAAACCCTTGAGGAAGGCTTTAGTTCAGCCTTGGGTGCTAAGCCTGGGTGGTGCATGTTTTAACTGGTAAATCTAAAGTGCCAGAGGGCTTCTACCTCCTGAAGGCAGTAACTTTGAAAAGCACAAGCTAAAGGCTAGAGCTGCCTTTCCTGCATCCTCATCTCCTACTATTCCTCTTTTGCCTGGTCTTTGCCCCAACTTTCTTCTAGGTCCACGCACAGAACCCTTGAGTCACATCTGTGACGTTGTCCTGAACAGCTTCCCTGGTGATCTGGCTGGTTAAAATGTTACAACACCTGAAAGTGATGCCAGTGCTGTTGAGGTTGGTTTTATTTGCCTTATCCTTTCTGGTGATGTTTTCCTCTGCCGTGCCAAGAGCTAAAGCCTCAGGGGGTTCTTCTCTCATTGTGTTTTAGGTGAAAATTAAATTTCTTGTTGAATCCCAGAGCTCCAAGAGTTGAGGTTTTAAGAAAAATGCTGACTAGCATCTCGACTGCCCTTGGTGTGCCAGAGGGAGAATTTGCCATGCTTAGGGGGAAGAATTACTTTCTATTGTCAGTCCTGCAGAGCTGGAAGGGAAGGTGGGAAGCTTAAGCTGCTTCTCAGTTCCTGTCTTCTTAGACCTTGTATGAATGAGCATGTTGTTCTCTTACAAATATACCAACAGATTTCTACAAAGCACTTGCTAATGAACCAAGGCAGAGGTTTGTCCTTTCAGTGATTTGTGGGGAGTCAGTAAAAGACTCCACCTGGGGAGCTCATTACGCTGCTGTGAGTAGTGCATTTTGAGTGGAGGTGCTGGGGAGCTGTTAGCTGCTGGCTGTGATGCAGGGCGAGAGGCTTGGCAGTGCTGGGAGGAAACCTGTGAGAGGAGACATCTGTTGCTTCTGTGGACACGAGCACATGCTGTGGGCATGCTGGTAGCGTGCTGGGGTCTCGGGTCTCAGGTGCAAAGTGGAGAAGAGGTCAGAGTCCAACACCAGTGAGAAGGGAGAACCACAGCAGCCTACCTGGACACTTAGCCACACGTGTGGTATGAAACAGAGACCTTCTGGAAAATACAGTCAGACTCTTGGGGCTTAAAAACCAGGTGCTTAATCCTGGACATGGAAGGGAATGTGGCACTGCTCAGCCACCGCTCTGCTCCACAGGCACCGCACGTTTGTCACCTTTGGCTGTTGCACAGCTCAGTGACAGAGCTGATTCACACCACTGCCCTTTCCTCTTGGTGTGAGGAGATGGGCTTACTCACTCTGGTGGTTTCACACACAGGTAAGGACCATACGGTCCTGCACTCACCCACCCCACCTGGTGAGATGGGATGGGAATCACAACAAAGGGGCCAGGGATTAGGAATGAAGGACAGGGAGGGCTCACTCACCAGTGATGGTCATGGGCAAAACAGACTCAACCTGGGTAAGAAAAATCAATTTAATTTGTTACCAATCAATCAGAGTAGGATAGTGAGACATAACAGCCACATCTTACACACCTTCTCCCCACCCCTCCCTTCTTCCTGGGCTCAAATCACTTTACTCCCCATTTCTCTACCTTCTCCAGCAACACAGGGGACAGGGAATGGGGGTTCAGTCGGTTCATCTCCACTGCTCTTTCCAGCATGAGATCCCTCCCGTGAGCTGCCAAAGTCCAGGAACAAAATGTTCCAATGTGGGCTTCCCATGGAGTCATGGACCTCTTTGAGCTCAGCTCCTGGCTCCACCCTGGGGATGTCCATGGGCTGCAGATGGACCTCTGGTCCAGGGCACCTCCTCCCCCTGCTCTGGCGTTGAGTGTCTCTGAGGGGGTCTTCTTGCTCATCATGAGCTCTCCAAGTCATAGCTGCCCTTGGGCACAGCTTTCTACTCCAGTGGGGGCATCCTTCATGGCCTGTGCATGAGTATCTACTCTGCCATTGAGCTTCCATGGGCTGCATAGGACCTCATTTACCTTCTCCTACTCCACACATGTTGATCTGGGTGTCTGAGGTTCTCTGTCTCCTCTCCTCCTCCATCCTCATTGCAACAGTGCTCTCCTCTTTGTTTAGTGATTGTCATCTTTTGTTCAGGTCAGCAGTCTCTCCTCATGGTTCTCTCCTCCTTCCTTGCCAAACTGGTTCTTCCCCTCATAAATATGGATTCGAAGAGGCATTTTCCTATCGCTAATTGGCTCAGCCTGGGCTGGATGTGGGTCCACTGTGGAGCCAGGGGAGCTTCCTGAAGCTTCTCACAGGGGCCATCACTGTAGCTCCTTCCCCTACTACCAAAAACATCCCCACACACACAAACTCAACACACTCACACAGCGACTGCAGCCATCTCCAAAAGGGACACAGATACCTCGAGGTGCCCATATAGCTAAGGGTGGAGAATGCCTTTGCCTCAGCAATCAGAGTGGGTGGAAGACCAACCAGGGAAATGCAGGTATGGGGCTGAGGTGGGATAAGGTAACACATGATGAAAATGGGTAAAGGAGGGTTGGAAGAGAAAATGAAAGAGAGACCAAAATCACAGTGGTTCTTATTGAGTGCTTCCTCTCAGCTGCTGGTGAGAACTTCCAGAGCTGCAGCATGCTCAGGGTCATTGGAGCCCCAGCCCCATCAAAGATTAGAGCAAGGTTGGGCTGCTCAAGTTTGCAACAGCTAGTTAGAAAAAGCTGTTTGGCTCTTGCTACAGAAGGAGTTTGACGTTCATGTCCTAAATGCATTGAGCTGATATGGCACAAGTTGCAGCTTCGGTGTGCTTGCGGGGAGAGCCCTGGCTTGGCAGCAAAGGTAAAAGCAGGGAGGAAAAGAGAATTCTTCTGGCCTTGCCAAGAACAATCACTGTGCATGGGAAAGGGAGAACTAAGTGGATCTCAATTTTCCTACTATTGCTCAGCGTTTTGGTGCCAGGGTTGTCACACTGGGTGGATGGGTACACTCACGTGAGAGAGGGAAAGGAAAAAGGAAACACGAAGAGCTGCGTCTTTAATACTGTGTTAATCCCTTTCCTGCCCGGCTAAAGCCAAGGTTTAACATTCCTTTGCTGGACATGAGGGGAAATGTACTGATCTGTGTGAATGTTATTTAATTAGGGAAGAAAGCTTTACCTTCCAGGAAAGTTGGAAGTGAGTAAATTAGTTTGCAAGACTGAAGAAATTAACTGAAGTTTGGGGTTGTGGGGGTTTTTTTTATTTTATTTATTGCATCACAGAAAATTCAAGTTGCATTTTGGACCAAACTTTCCTTCATTAACTCTAGAAACTTAAGCAGGGGATGGATTTCAAGCCAAGTGTTTTGAAAACCCCTGCTAACAGCAACTGTAGCAGAAAGTGAAGTGACCACACTTCAGCATCTCAATTTCTCTGTGAAGGCCAGCGCATGGAAAAGAGAATCA
>NW_010299087.1:0-4166 GCF_000700745.2 Antrostomus carolinensis | reverse complement strand
GACTTACAGATCCCTTAGTTGCTTGAAAGATTTACAGATTCCTTACTTGCTTCAAAGATTTATAGATCCCTTAGTTGCTTGCTTAGTTAGATTTAGAACCTTGGAGTGGGTGCTTATCACCTAGCTGTTTGCTTGCTTAAATCATTAAACTTACATCTGGCTCTTCTCAGCCCCTGAGAAGACGATGGCCTCAGGACCTTTGCAGATGTTCTCCCACAACGTTGTCATGGGTGTCTAAGCTCAGGGAAGAACACAGAGATAAGAGTTAATGACTGAACATTCTTCAGGGAATATTGTCCTAAACGCATGAGTGAGGTGCCACTGAGCAAGGTCGAAGAGGAAATCAATCAGTGGACATGGTGATAAAGCCTCCTGAAGACCACCGACTCATTTTACTGCGCAAGTGTGAAGGACATTTACATATGCTAACTAGCAATGAATATACATGTACTAGGTCAATATAATGTGTGCTAAAACAAAGACACATACACACACCTTGGGGGAGCGATCTCCATGTGTGTCCAGCACTGCAATAAAGAACACCTGCTTTCTAAAACTCCAAAACGAGTCTTCGAGAGTTTCTCTGACCGGTTTTCTTGGTATTTGATTTGGCAACCCAGATGGGACCCTCTCTGCCTGGCTGCAGGATCCATTGAGAACAGGATTCTCTTGGGTACCCCCAAATACTTCTCCGGAGGAACTCCTCCTCTCAATCAGCTCACTGAAGGAGCAGACAAGGACCATCAATCAGAAGGTATTCTTTTGAAATTTAATTTTGGTTTGGTATCTGGTTTTGGGAACCCGTTCATTTGGTGGCTACCTGTTAGTCGTTACTGTTTTAACACAGGGTGAACCGTATGTGGGACTGCTAGCGTCTTATTACCCATACATCAGGTAACTCTGTAAGTTTGGTATGCCTCTGCTCATCTTCCTGAAGTTTTAAAGGGGTGAATGGATGTCTGGTAAAATCCCTTGGTAACTCTGTAAGTTTTGTCCCTCTATTTGTCTCTTTAAAACAGGCAAATAGAAGTCTGTGAAAGAATTGTTTCAGTTTGATAGTTATTGCTTTAAAGTTATTTGAAAAATTGTGACTGTTTGTTTAACTTTTTATTGGACATTGTTTGAGTGTGTGTGTGAGTGAGACCTACAAATACGTACGAAGTGAGTGTGGAGTCTGGATCCACAGTTCTGTTTTCCCACGAGGGAAACAGCCGGAGAAGGACGAAGTGACTGATATGTCATTGCATGCAGCCCTTTGGGAGTGAATGTGAGGGATCGAGTGGTGCTGTATTACATCCACGAACTGAGAAATTATCTAACTTGGTTGTAGGAAGAGTAACTTACTGTAACTTTGTGGAAAGTCGGGGACTTGTGAATCTAGCTTCCAACTGAAGTATACAGATTGTTACAAGAATATATCACCTTTCCCCAGTAAAGGGAACTCCCCCCCTCCGCCGCTATTACAGAAACAAAAAGGCAGTGGGAAGTGAGCACTTTAGTGTTGTTACTGCTTCACTCCACCGATAAATATGGGAGGAAACCAGAGCAGAGAATTCTTAAAGAAAAGCCCACCACGGTGTATCTTGCAACATTGGAAAGATATAGGGGGTCTGGCAGGTAGTACAACTGATAGAAAAACTTTATAATAAAGTACTGTAATCAGTAATAAAGTACTGTAATACAAATTAGACAATGATGAAAAATGGCCTGCTAATGAGATACTCAATTACAATCCTTTATTACAACTCATGTTATTTTTGCAATGAGTGGGATGAAGTGATGTAAGCTGATATGTTTTCCACCCTGAGGAATCACCCTGAATGGGCAGGAGTGTGGCATTAATTTAGCTCCTCAAGACCCCCTTGTGTTAACACTGGAAAAGGAACAGAAAAAAGATCAGGGGAGATTAAAGCGGTGTTGTTCAGCATGTGGTATTGGAGAGAGGTGTTTCAAGATAAATGTTTGGGAGGAGGCAGAGGAGAGAGTTGAGGGTTATGTACCCCCACCCTCTGAATTACTAGAGGGATTCTCTGGAGAGGAAGAATAACAAAGAAAGGGGGCAGTGGGAGGTAATACCCCTATCACTGCCCGAACTCGTAGCAAGACGGGCCCAATCATACAGGTGCCACTCAGACAAGCGATGAGGCCAGGGGGACCGATTCAACTCAAATTTCCCTTTGATACGAGTGAGTTGGACTCTTGGAAAGAGACAGTTAAAAACTACCGGGATGATCCTTTGGCAGTTGCTAAGAGATTTGAGCTAATAGTTAAGAATCAGAACCCAAACTTGGGGGATATAGATTTGATGTTGGATGCAATGATGGAAACGGAAAAGCAGTTGATCATAAAAACAGCCCGTAACCAAGGGCAAATATTAATTACTGCCAATACTTTGGCTGGAGTAATTGATCAATATGTTCCCTCAACCAACCCAGACTGGGACCCAAATGATAAAGCTGACTATAGAATGTTAAAACGGTACCGGGATTAGATAAAAATCAGAATAGAAAATGCAGTTCCAAAAACTGTAAATTTGTCAGTGTAACTTGCTGTAAAGCAAGGTCAAACCAAAAGCCCCACAGAATTTTTTGACCAATTGAGAGCTGCAATGTGCAAATATACTACCCTAGACCCCTCATCTGATGTGGGGCAGCATCAATTGGTAACATTATTTTTAGGACAATCAATGGAGGATATTAGAAAGAAACCACAAAATATTAAAGAACCGGAAATACGAGATTTGGAAAAATTAATTGAGGCAGCTTGGAGAGTATACAGAAATTGGGACAGTAGTGATCGAAGGAAGTTAGGAAAGACAATAACTATAGCCACTACTGCTGCCTTAAACCAGCAGTATCAAGTCAGACCTTTGGAAAGGGGGAAGGCAGAGGTGGAATGAGAGGTCGGAGAAGGAGGGAACCTGGTTCAGGAACTGGGATAGAGCTGAAACGCAATCAGTGTGCTTTTTGTAAAGAATTTGGACACTGGAAAAAGGAGTGTCCTAAGAAGCAACAAGATTCTTCAGGATTTGGGACTGTGGCAGAGCTGGAGTGATGGGGACCAGGGAAATCATGCCCAGCGGAGCCCTTGCTAAAAATTCAGCTAGGGAAAAAGGGAAAATCCTTAGAATTTTTGGTGGATACGAGGGCTACCTTTCCTGTACTAAACCGAGCTCTGTTGCCAATAAGCACTCAAAATGTTAGTATTGTGGGAGCAACTGGACAAGTAGAGAAAGCTTTCTTTTTGAAGCCTCTGAAATACAGAATCAGGAAGAGTGTGGGAATCCACAAATTTCTTTACTTGACAGATGCACCGAGATCTCTGCTAGGCAGAGACTTATTGGAGCAATTGAATGCCAAAATAAAATTTGAAAATGGGGAAATTAGATTTGAAATTCCAGACAAAAACTACATTGAGATCCTGAGTCTGATGCTTTCAGAACCCAAAATTAAAGAGGAAGAAATTTTACAAGAAATAAACAATCGGGTATATCCCGGGGTCTGGACAACAGGAATACCTGGAAAGGCTAAAAATGCTGAATTGGTCACTATTAAGCTTAAAGAGAAGGTTTGACCAGTAAGAATTAAGCAATACCCCTTGAAATTGGAAGACAGAAAAGGGGTAAAAGGCATAATAGAAGAGTATATAAAGCGGGGATTACTGGTTGAATGCTCCTCAGAGTATAACACCCCCATTTTGCCAGTAAAGAAGCCAGATGGAAAAACTTACTGGCTAGGGCAGGGTTTAAGAGCAATAAATCAAATAGTTGAAGATTTATAACCAGTAGTGGCAAACCCTTACACCTTATTAACAAACTTAAAATAAACTTATGAGTGGTTTACTGTGTTAGATTTGAAAGATACCTTCTTTTGTCTCACCTTGGGTCCTGAAAGCTGCAGTTTATTTGCTTTCAAATGGGAAAACGCTGATACAGAGAGGAAAACCCAACTAACCTGGACAGTGTTACCTCAAGGATTTAAGAATATCCCTACCATTTTTGGAAATCAGTTGGCTAAAGAATTAGAAATCTGGGAAAGGCCTTCTGGAAATGGAACTATCCTGCAATATGTGAACAATATCTTAATAGCCACGGAAAGGGAGGAAGACTGTAAAACTTGGACTGTAACCTTGCTAAATTTTCTGGGACTAAGTGATTATCAATCACA
>NW_010299086.1:1658-7074 GCF_000700745.2 Antrostomus carolinensis | reverse complement strand
CTCTAGCCAGGGTCAACCCACCACAGACAGTTAATACCAAATAGTATGGTTGGAGCATTAAGCCTAATAGAATAACAAAGATGTAGCAACCCAGAATTATATAATAATATTTATGTCACTTTTTCTAGCAGTATATATTTACATTCTGGTCCTGAACTAAGCATACATTTGAGTCAGCAAAGAGGCAGAACCAAAACCCATTACATACTAAGCCACATCAAAAGGAACTGAGGAACAGTAATTGAGCTAAAGAGCTAGTCTTTTGTTATTTCTTCATTGTTCTTTGTCCAGGAGAAGAAATAGGAAGGATTATATGGTTAGGAGATTCATATAAGAAGTGTAAACTGTGAGCTTGAGGCCTTAAGAAAGGAGTGAAAACTAGAGTCCAATGTTCAGTTGTTTGTGGTGCTTTATATTCATATAGGCAGTAGCAATTATCTAGCCTGTAACTTAATTAAAGAAACCATACCTAATGTGCTTTTTAAATTGAATTCAGTATATTTTAAGGAGGTTCCGACCAGATCAGAACTCTCTTGGGACTTTGAAATTTTCTCTAAATTCTGTCTGAAGATAACAACAGAACTGAAACACTTAAATATTTAGTGCCTCTATTCATTAAAGAAAACAAGTAAAAAAGCCCCAAAACAAACAAAACCCAAAAAACTTAGTTGCCTACAGCTCTTGCTGGTCTGAAATGCTAATGCTGAGTGAATTACAGACCCTCCCAGGCTAACACATTAATGTAAATTTGGAATTTCCTTTCCCAGGGATCTAACTGCATACATTCCAAGGACTTGTTTCAGAGGCTTCAACCAGATGCTCAGAACCTCAATCGTCAAACAAGAAAAACAAAGCGATGCCATATTTGATATCTAATAAGTGTTATGACTTCAAATCTCTGTTTGTTGCCTGACTTGTGTGCCAGGCTGCAAGAATTTCCAGCTTGTCAGAACTTGTACTGCATAAGACGCTGAACTGCATGACATTTTCTATTAATTTCCAACACAGTACATCCTGCCAGTATGCAGTCCCTTATTACACAAATTTAAGGGTTGTTTTTCAATTATTTAAAGGACATCTGTGCAAACTAAGAATATGCTTAAAAAAAACAGTACTGTCTTCTGGGTTAACAGAGCTGCTGCTTTACTATCCAAAGAGCTCATCTTGCTAAAGTCATAGATTGCCTTCCGTTGTCTCCCTGATCTTCTGCCTTCTTGTAGGGTCAGAAACATGTCACTTAACTCTTCTGTGCTTTATTGTCAGCGAAAAAAAAAAAAAAAGAGAGAGAATGAGACACTCACTGTTATGCATGCCATAAGTTTTAAAGCTTGCATGGAAAAATTCTATGCTTTCTTGATGATTAGGTGCTACCTAGTAATCTAATGAAGAATGTGTATGAAAAATTATTACCTCTACTATGTCATTTGCCTTCTAGTCATTTGCTGAGTGTTTTTGCCAACTAGAGCAACTTTATAGCTCTAACTTACTATTTACTTAACTTATCAAGGAAGACTAGAAGGATATAGTATTGAGACACGTATATAAAAGTGAACTGGAAATGAGGATAACTGATTGGACAAGTGGCTGATATGACTACGCCTCCCTTATTTCTAGTGGGGATATGTGTGAATGTACTTTACATTTGTTCTCCATGCGATCAGTAAATCTGGTGTTTCTGGGAAGAGTCAGATTTAATTCTATGCACAAACTGCTGCACACTGCATGTATAGAAATTCCATTGAAGATTTCTGGGACACATTGGATTTACTGTGATGCCAGGCAATGACTGCTTGGTTTAAAGACGAAATATACATATATATATTTGAGTTCTCTGGATTTATGTCAACACCTTGTAAGAACTTTGGTTGCCACAGCATGATTGCAGTGGTTTCAGCTAAGACCATGTGGTCCTTCATTCACCTTCCTCCAGCTGGTGAGACAAGGAGAGAAACACAACAAAAGGCTCATGAGTTGAAATGAGGACAGGGAGGGCTCACTCACCAATTATAGTCACGGGCAAAACAGACTTGACTTGGGGAAGAAAAATCAGTTTAATTTGTTACCAATCAGTCAGAGTAGGATAGTGAGACATGACAACCACATCTTAAAACACCTTCCCTCCAACCCTCCCTTCTTCCCAGGCTCAAATTACATTGCTACTTTCTCTACATTTCTAGTGAGTTGACCCTGGCTAGATGACTCCCCCTCCTCAACTGGGCAAGGGGAGAAAAATATAACGACAAGCTCTTGAGTAGAGATAAGGAAAGAGAGAGATCACTCACCAATTACTGGCACAGGGAAAACAGACTCAACTTGGGGGAAATGTAAATTTAGTTTATTACCAATCGAAATCAGAGGATAATGAGAAATAAAATGAAAACTTAAAACACCTCCCCCACCCCTCCCTGCTTCCTGGGTTTAATTCCTTTCCGGATTTTCCACCTCCTCCCCCCAGGGGCACAGGGAGACAGGGGACAGGGGCTTAAGGTCAGTTCCTCACACGTTGTTTCTGCCGCTCCCTCCTCCTCAGGTAGAGGACTCCTTCCCCCACACCAGCGTGGGGTCTCTCTCACAGGAGACAGTCCTCCACGAACTTCTCCAGAGTGGGTCCTTCCCGTGACTGATAGTTCTTCATGAACTGCTCCAGCCTGGGCCCTTTCCATGGGGTGCAGTCCTTCAGGAACAAACTGCTCCAGCACAGGTCCCCCACGGGGTCACAAGTCCTGCCAGCAAACCTGTTACGGCGTGAGCTCCTCTCTCCACAGGGCCACAGGTCCTGGCAGGAACCTGCTCCAGTGCAGACTTCTCACCCTTCTCTTTCCTCACATCAACAATGCTCTTTTTGTTCAGGCTTATAGTCTTTTGTTCAGGCCCATGGTCTCCTGATGGCTCTCTCCTTCTTTGCCAAACCAGTTCTTTGGTTTGGTCCCTCATAAATATGGATTCAAAGGGGTGTTTCCCTATAACTAATTGGCTGAGCCTGGTCTAGAGGTGAGTCTGCCTTGGAGCCAGGGGAGCTTAATGAAGCTTCTCACAGGGGCCATCACTATAGCCCCTTCCCCCACTACCAAAAATGCCTGCCCTCCCTACCCCCCCAACCAACACAATGGCATATGCGTAAAATGTGTTCAACAGGATTTCCAAGTTTTACTGCAGTCATCACTAGAATTTCTGATATATGAAGCTTTACTGAGGACAGCTGACCTCTTCTGGCCTTCCAACTAAGAAAATCTCATTGCAAGGCAACTCTATATATAGCAGAGAATGTAGCAAGGGATATTTACAGAACTTAAATTTTGGAAAAGCATTTATCTAGTTAGGCAGGAGCTGATTGCTTTTTTCAGTTTGCTCTTCTGTGACCTCATTCTTTTCTCTACATTCTTCAGGACAGGACTTATACATTTTTTGGACTGGAAAACGGTCAGTCAAAAATGTTTTGGGTGCCAAAGTATTTAAGATTTGTGTCACGATAAATATTAGTAGTGACAGGTTAGAATAAAATGTGAGAGTGGTCATCAGACTCTCATGTCAGGGAAAACCAAGATGATTGAACTAATACTGTAAGGTGGGACTAAGAACTTCAGGAAGAATTTCTTCACTGTGAGGGTGGTCAGACACTGGAACAGGTTGCCCAAGGAAGTTGTAGATGCCCCCTCCCTGGAAGTGTTTAAGGCCAGGCTGGATGAGGTTTTGATCAACCTGGTGTAGTGGAAGGTGTCCCTGCTGATGGCAGGGGTGTTGGAACTTAGTGATCTTTAAGGTCCTTTCCAACCCAAACCATTCTATGATTCTATGGTTCCTGCATGACATGTCCACAATCATAGCAATGACAGTAATTTATCTGGGATCTCTTTGGAACAAAAAGTGCCGTGTTCTGCATATAATTTAAAATCATATATGTTGCTTGCTCTAAATGAGGATTGATTTGATTTCTTTTGGGAATAAACAAAACAGCCTTAAACTAAAAATAAGAATAGTTGAGAACAACTAAATTTACAGGAAAAAAAGTCTTTTTTTTCTTTCTCTCTCTTTCATCTTTTTTCTTTTCTTTTCTTTTCTTTTCTTTTCTTTTCTTTTCTTTTCTTTTCTTTTCTTTTCTTTTCTTTTCTTTTCTTTTCTTTTCTTTTCTTTTTCTTTTCTTTTCTATTCTTTTCTCGTCTCTTCTTTTCTCGTTTTCCTTTTCTCGTCTTTTCTTTTCTTCTCTTTTCTTTTCTTTTCTTTTCTTTTCTTTGGAATTACATCTATTATAGTATCTAGTAATACCTTTAAAACTTTTGTAAATCTGGAAATAAAATTATTTTTTAATAGAACTTACAGAAAATTTGACAAATTACACAGTCATCAGAGGTGTACATTTAAAATATGACTTAATCAGCTAATTAATATTTGAAAACTTGAAGGTCATTTCCATCCAGTAAATACGCAGTATCAACAATTTGTGAGAAGGCTGTTTCAATGCTTAAGCTATAACTGGTTGTCACAGTGCAACATCTGCCTTTTGTGTAACATAATGTCCAATTTCGGGTGACTCCTATGAAGGATCACAGGTTATGCCTGTTTCAGTAAATAAACGGTTCATGCCCTGTTTGCTTGTTAGAGAGCAAGTGATCCAGTCTAATTCACCTCTGTATGGTTATATTCTCTTCCATGATAAAACAAGGTAGCTTCATTCATGCTGACTACCCTTTGGCTCACTATTTTCCTGAGTTATGCCCAGACATTGTCTGTGAGATTGAGATTTGGCATGGGATAAATCATTCAAGTGAGAGCCCTAACAATTAAACCATAAGAGCAGTTGTTCACCACTCTTTGAGCTAGTACAGCACCTCACTCTGTTTATTTCATTAGTGTAAATGTCAGGTTGAAAGTCCCTTTGTATCAAGGAAGAAATTAGTGTTGAAATGTATTTTAATGGTCCTTCTTATATACATAAACCCCACAATATTCAGTTCTTCAGAATACATAGCAAAAAGGAAGCCAAAATCATCCTCCTGGATTGCAAACCAATTTGTCTTTCCCCCTCCCCAGAACACTGTGAACGTTCTCATCTTATTTTTTTTCTCTACTTGCCTCTGTATTTCTCTTGTTGCTTTTTGCATTGCTCCCACATTCAGACATATCCATCTCCATTATTTTTAATATCACGTTCTACTGAAATCTTTTTTTCTTCTTTACACTTATTTTTTTTTAACAGCTTTGCACTCTCTTCAGTTTTTGTGTGGTTGCAGCCATTGTTTCATCTACCTTTTTTTACAAAGAAGCCTAATAACTTCTTAAGTATATCTCCAGCAAAGGACAGATTGCGTATTCTCCAGTTTCAAAGAGCTTTGTGATTGCTTATAGCTCAGAGATACTCTTGCTGTTAGCAACGAAATTCTTTGTCATAATACGTAGTTGAATATAGGCATCTCCTATG
>NW_010299086.1:0-1619 GCF_000700745.2 Antrostomus carolinensis | reverse complement strand
TTTACTACAAATTTCTTTTATGTGATGAAGTTTGCTTAAAAGCATCCAAGCCCTTCCCAGAAACAAGTGTTTAAAGGTGGAATACAATAAAAAATGAAAATTTCAGCTGGTAACTTCCACTACTGAAAAAAAAAAATAAAAAATCTAACCTGTGGGTCCACACATCCTAGAATATTAAAGAGACTTAATCAAGGCAAACCAGCTGTAAATCAAGGCTGCAATTCTGCAGGAGCATATAGAGAGACAGTAAAAAACAAACAAAAGCAATAAATAAATCATAAACAAAATATTGTCTTTTGTTTAAAAACTTGTCTCAGAGTAGCTATGTATAAAACTAGATTGCACTAGATATTCACTAAAGTACATTATCTAAATCTTTAAGAGTCTAAAAATATTTTTTAGAGGAAAATATGGAAATTAAACTGATTTTTCACAGGATGTCTCTCTTCATTATTTTTCTGATTTGTCTTGAGTACCAGTATGCTTGTAGTTCTTCCAGCAGTCATGAAATATTGAGTCTTAGACTCAACAAGAAGAGATTTGAAGTAAGAAATTAGTAAATTTCCCCTATATTGTTTCCCTATACAAACTCATTTCATTCCTCTGAAATCTTTCTGTTAAAAATGGTTTGATAGTGTGTATTCGGTTTACCTGGCAAGGTTTTGATAGCGGTGGTGGGGGGGACATAGGGGTGGCTTCTGTGAGAGAAGCTGCCAGAAGCTTCCCCCATGTCCAACCTGACACAGCCAATGGCAGCCAGCTCCAAGATGGACCCACTGCTGTCCAAGGCCAAGACAATCAGTAACGCCTCTGTGATAACATAATTAAGAAAAAAAAAAGGAAGAGAGGAAAAAAAACCTGCACACTTTGCAGCTAGAGAGAGAGGAGTGAGAAGATGTGAGAGAAACAACCCTGCAGACATCAAGGTCAGGGAAGAAGAAGGGGATTCCCCTGCAGCCTATGGTGAAGACCATGGTGAGGCAGGCTGTCCCCCTGCAGTCCATGGAGGTCCATGGTGGAGCAGATGTCCACCTGTAGCCCATGGAGGCCATGGAGTTGGAGCAGGTGGATGCCCGAAGGAGGCTGTGATACCGGGGAAAGCCCACTCTGGAGCAGGTTCCTGTCAGGATCTGTGGCCCCATGGAGAGAGGAGCCCACGCCAGAGCAGGTTTGCTGGCAGGTCCTGTGATCCCTTGGGGGACCCGTGCTGGAGCAGTCCCTTCCTGAAGGACTGCACACCATGGAAAGGACCCAGGCTGGAGCAGTTCGTGAAGAACTATCAGTGTAATAGTTTCACTGGACTAGCCCTTGGCTAGCAGCCAACACAGACTTTCACCCCCTTCCCCCCACCCCCAGAGGACAGGGCAGAGGACTGGGGGCAAGGATCAGGAGGCTTGTAGATTGAGATAAAAACAGTTTAATAATAGAAATAAGAGAAAACTTAAAAAAAACCCCTAAACAACTAATATTAAAATAGTAGTGATAATGATAGCAGTAATAAGATATGCAAATGAGTGATAACCCATTTCAACTGCTTACCACCCACTGTTAAGCCCGGCCCGTTCCTGGATAACAATCCCAGAGGAGAAACAATCCCGAACCGAAACCACGATCCCGGA
>NW_010299085.1:565-1568 GCF_000700745.2 Antrostomus carolinensis | reverse complement strand
CCCATCCCATCCCATCCCATCCCATCTCTCCCAGTTTTTGGCTGGGACAGAGCTATTGTGTTTTGGTGTCAGGGGTTTGTGATGAGAAGGAACAAGCCTCACATGGGGAAAACACCTTCCAGGATGTGATGTCTTCCTTGTTCCCACCAGCCTGGTGCAGAGGGACCAAGGAGAAGGCTCTCAGCAGCAGGTGTGGGGAGGAGGATCCCTCTGGATCCATCCTTGCTTGGTTGGGTGAAGAATGAACCACCTCATCTCAGAGACATCCCTTCTCTGAAAGAGCAGGTCACCAACCTAGGAGATGAGAAAGGAGACATCTCAGAGCAGAGGCGTGCAGAGAAGACCAAGGGTTTTATGACCACTGGCAGACCCTGAAGGACACCCAACTCCTGGGTGAGTTTGCAGATTTCCAAGGAAGAAACGGTGAAGAAAATCCATTAAGCTGGGAAGCTGCAGTGAAGTGTGACCTGGGAGTGGCTTCCTAGATGTTCCTCAGGCTCCCTGGGGTTTGGACCATCAGTTTTTTCTTCTTCTACATCCAAAAAAAGCCCTTTTCTACCCCTTTCAGGCTCTCCCATGATGATAAATCCACCACAAATGTCATGTAGATCTCCAGGAGTGGCAGGAGTGGAGAGATGAAGAGAAAAGGAGAAAAATCTGTCCAAAAAGCAGAGGGGGGGGAAAAAAACCCCCAACTGTCTGTGTCACTGTTGGTGGAAACGATGAAAAGTGGTGTGAAACCATGCAAAAAATGATGAATTTATTCTCCAGGTTCTGGGATTTCTGCCATGACATGTCCCAGTGGAGAAGTTCCATGAGTTGGGGGGTCTGACTGGAGGTTCATCCACTTCTCAACCTGCAGTTTTAATCATAGAGTCCCAGACTGTTTTGGGTTGGGAGGGACCTTTAAGCTCATCCAGTCCCAACCCCCCTGCCAGCAGCAGGGACACCTTCCACTAGACCAGGTTGCTCAAAGCCTCATCCAGCCTGGCCTTCAACACTT
>NW_010299085.1:0-300 GCF_000700745.2 Antrostomus carolinensis | reverse complement strand
GCAGAGCTGCTCCAGCCCTGGCATCATCCTGGTGGCCTCCTCTGGACTCGTTCTAACAGGTCCATGTCTCTCTTGTGTTGTGTTCTTCTCAGTCAGTAGAGCAGCGCTGTGGTTGGGATTCAGGGTGGGATTTGGTGTGAGAAGAACGTTGATCATACACTGATGTTTTTTGTGGTTGGTAAGAAAACAAGGACTTTCCAATTTGCCAGGTTTTGCTGGTGTGCAGGTGCAGAATGTGAGGGCAGCACATTAACATTATCAGATCCACATTGGCATTTGGATATTCCAGTGGGATATTCC
>NW_010299084.1:23048-23440 GCF_000700745.2 Antrostomus carolinensis | reverse complement strand
ATACACCGGAAGGCTGTGCTGCCATTCAGTGGCATCTTGATAAGCTGGAGAGTTGGGCGGAGAAGAACTTGATGAAGTTCAATAAGGGCAAGTGTAGGGTCCTGCACCTGGGGAGGAATAACCCCAGGCACCAGTACAGGTTAGGGGTTGACCTGCTGGAAAGCAGCCCTGCAGAGAAGGACCTGGGAGTACTGGTGGATGACCAGAAGGCCAATGGCATCCTGGGGTGCATTAAGAAGAGTATGACCAGCAGGTGGAGGGAGGTGATGCTCCCCATCTATTCTGTCCTGGTGAGGCCACATCTGGAGGACTGTGTCCAGTTCTGGGCTCCCCAGTTCAAGAGGGACAGGGATCTTCTGGAGAGAGTCCAGTGGAGGCCACAGAGATGATGA
>NW_010299084.1:11694-22478 GCF_000700745.2 Antrostomus carolinensis | reverse complement strand
AGAGAGGTTCTCCTCCCCCTCTACTCTGCCCTGGTGAGGCCACATCTGGAATATTGTGTCTAGTTCTGGGCCCCCCAGTTCCAGAGAGATAGGGAACTTCTGGAGAGAGTCCAAAGGAGGGCTATGAAGACGATTAAGGGGCTGGAGCATCTTTCTTATGAGGAAGGACTGAGACAGCTGGGTCTGTTTAGCCTGGAGAAGAGCAGACTGAGAGGGGACCTTATTAATGTTTGCAAATATATAAAGGGAGAGTTTCAAGAGGATGCAGCCAGACTCTTTTCAGTCGTGGCCAGTGATAGGACAAGGGGCAATGGGCAAAAAATGGAACACAGGAGATTCCACTTAAACATAAGGAAAAATTTCTTTACAGTGAGGGTGACAGAGCACTGGAACAGGCTGCCCAGAGAGGTTGTGGAGTCTCCTTCTCTGGAGACATTCAAAACCCACCTGGATGGAGTCCTGTGCCACTTGCTCTAGGTGAACCTGCTTTGGCAGGGAGGTCGGACTAGATGATTTCCAGAGGTCCCTTCTAACCCCGACCATTCTGTGATTCTGTCATTCTGTCATTCTGTGAAATTAATTCTGCAACATGCATTTCATCTGTTCTGGCCCTCCTAAACTTATCTGGGAGTTACTTAGAGCTAGTTGCTCTCTTGTTATACTGCTGGAAGCTGAAAGACACCAGCTTTTTCAAGCTCTGAGATGGATACGTCCTGCAGTCACAAAGGTGACTGCCACTTGCTGCTCTGGAAAAATCAACTATGCCAAGTACCATGCACAAATGTACAACAAAAGAGGCAACTGCTATCAGGATTGGGTGGATGTGGGTTCTAAAGTTTGTGCTTCAAGCTCCATCTGCCCCCAAAAAGCATCTCACTGAGATGCAGCTGGGTGGAGAAACAGAACTGCTGTGGTGGGAAAGGCACCCAGACCATTTACTTGAGAGAAGGATGGAGTGTGATCTCTTTAAAAAACCTCATTTTTTTGGCTCTCATCACATTGCCTAATAGATGAGTCTGATTTTTTTAAAAAAGAAACACAGTAGTGAAATTTGTTGCCATTATGGATTATATCTCCTAATAAATATTCCCTTTGCAGAGTAGATCATACATCAGTCATAGAATGGTTTGGATTGGAAGGGACTTTAAAGATCATCTAGTTCCAACCCCCCTGCCATGAGCAGGGACACCTTCCACTAGACCAGGTTGCTCAAAGCCTCATCCAGCCTGGCCTTGAACACTTCCAGGGAGGAGGCATCCACAGCTTCTCTGGGCAACCTGTTCCAGTGTCTGACCACCCTCACAGGAAATAATTTCTTCCTAATATCTAATCTAAATCCATCCTCTTGCAGTTTAGAGTCTTTTCACCTTGTTCTATCACTATTCACGCTTGCAAGAAGTCCCTCCCCAGCCTTCCTGTAGTAAGGCAGCTATAAGCCTTCTCCCAGAGCCTTCTCCAGGCTGGACAGCCCCAACTCTCTCAGGCTGTCCTCATAGGAGAAGTGCTGCAGCCCTCGTGGCCTCGTCTGGACTCACTCTAGTAGGTCCATGTCCTTCTTATGTCGGGGATCCCAGAACTGGACACTGTACTCTAGCTGGGGTCTAATGAGAGTGGAGTGGAGCGGGAGAATCACCTCCCTCGACCTGCTGGCCACGCTTCTCTTGGTGCAGCCCAGGATACAGTTGGCCTTCTGGGCTGCAAGTGTGCATTGTCAGCTCATGTTGAGCTTCTTTTCCACCAACACCCCCAAGTCCTTCTCCTGAGGGGTGCTCTCAATCCATTCTCTGCCCAGACTATATCTGTGCTTGGGGTTGCCCTGACCCAGGTGCAGGACCTTGCAATTGGCCTTGCTGAACTTCATGAGGTTAGCACAGGCCCACCTCTCAAGCCTGTCAAGGTCCCTCTGGATGGCATCCCTTCCCTCCTGCGTGTTGACCGCACCACTCAGCTTGGTGTCATTGGAAAACTTGCTGAGGGTGGACTCAGTCCCTCGCTGACAAAGATGTTAAACAGTGTCAGTCCCAATACTGACCCTTGAGGGACACCACTCATCATTGGTATCCACTTGGACATTGAGCTGTTGACCATCTAGACAATTCCTTATACACTGAGTGGTCCTTCCACCCCATCCATGTCTCTCCAAATTAGAGACAAGGATGTCATGCAGGACAGTGTCAAATGCCTTGCACAAGTCCAGGTAGATTATATCATTTTCTTATCTGGATGCACAAGGGCCCAAGAACAGATGAGAATCTGTGGGCTGCACAGGAACACCCCTGAAGTGCACAAGGGTGGCATTAGGTAGAGTAAATCAATGGCAGTCACTTTCTACCTGTTTTGTAGGTGCTCAATCACTGAACAAATCCTTTCTTCACTGTTAAGCCAGTTCAAATCCTGTGTCCTAAAGGGCCCCCACATCATGAAAGTCTGGGGTTTTTTGTCCTGAACCATTTCCAGAAACCTCGGGGTGCTCAGCTTTGAAATACTTTTAGTAGTGGTTTCTTTCTAGAATGCTGGCATAGCTTTTTAAACCACCTTACTAGTAATTACCAAGTTAGCTTGCAGCAGATCTGTGTGATGGGTGGTGCTATTCCAGAAGATGAGACACAGGGAGTTACATGACCAGCACAAGGTCACGCAGAAGGACTGCAGCAGAGCAGCACTTCCCCACACACTACTTCTGAGTCTTCATCTAGTCAATGTAACTCAATGCAAGCTGCCTAAACATTTACCTCTGGGCAGAATTTGTTATGCTTTAGGATTGGCTGACACTCCTGCAAAGCACCAGTTCTCCACCTCTTTGTGGTTCTGCACTCTCCTGGCAGCAGGTGGGTTAAAAACGAATAGGAAAGATCATTCCATTATAAAGAGGGGAAAGACAGTTTCTTGGACTTCTGGTTTTCAGTCATATTTACTTCAGTTTCACTTGAGGGAGTTATTTCAGCAATTAAACCTTAACTCAACTTCTGCATGGCACCATGGTGCATACTTCCCACATTGCCTTCATGTGAATACATCTTTCACAGCTCTTACAAAGCACAGCACAAGCTGGTGGTGTTTGGTACCATGAAACACCAGTAAAGCTACTTTTTAATCACCATTTTTCTGTGGTGTGATATGATATGCATCTAGCTTAGAGATGTTTGCTCATATAAACAGGAGCAAGCTGTTGTGTATGGGCAGATAGCAAAAGGCTTCATGTTGGCCTTAAACGGGATACCAACCAGCCTGGTGGTCTGGCACGTGTCTGTGTGACTCTGAATGGGCAAAACATCCCTCTGGACTGGCACAGATGCGGTGTGCGCATGCGATCGATGCGGATCGAGGGCAGGGCCATGACTCCATGTCTCCCCACAGCTTTACCTGCCTGTGCACGAGGAACAGTGATGTATTCACGGGGTGCTCCCAGTTTCTCTTCAGAGATCAGACTTACATGAATGCAAGGTAGGGGTGCACAGAGGGTTGTGATCAGCAGTGCAGAGTCTAGTTGGAAGCCTGTAGCTAGTGGTGTCCCCCAGGGTCAGTACTGGGCCCAGTCTTGTTTAACATGAACATCAATGACCTGGATGAAGGGGCAGAATGTACCCTCAGCAAATTAGCTGATGTTACAAAACTGTGAGGAGTGGCCAATGGACTGGAAGGCTGTGCTGCCATTCAGTGAGACATGGACTGTCTGGAGAGCTGGGTGGAAGGGAACCTAATGAATTTCAACAAAGGCAAGTGTAGAGTCCTGCACCTGGGGAGGAATAACCCCATGCACAAGTACAGGTTAGGGGTGGACATGCTGGAAAGCAGCTCTGTGGGGAAGGACCTGGGAGTCCTGGTAGATAACAGGTTAGCCATGAGCCAGCAATGCGTCCTCATGGCAAAGAAGGCCAAGGGTATCCTGTGGTGCATTAAGAAGAGTGTGGCCAGCAGGTGGAGGGAAGTCATTCTCCCTCTCTACTGTGCCCTAGTGAGGTCACATCTGGAGTATTGTGTCCAGTTCTGGGCTGCCCAATTCAAGAAGGACCAGGAACTACTGGAGAGAGCCCAGTGGAGGGCTACAAAGATTACTGGGGGACTGGAGCATCTCTTTTATGTGGAAAGGCTGAGAGAACTGGGTCTGTTTAGCCTGGAGAAGAGCAGACTAAGAGGGGATCTTGTCAATGCTTCTCTAAATGGTGGGTGTCAAGAGGATGGGGCCAGCCTCTTTTCAGTGGTGCCCACTGACAGCACAAGGGGCAACAGGCACTGTAAGGGTGACAGAGCGCTGGAACAGGCTGCCCAGAAAGGCTGTGGATTCTCCTTCTCTGAAGATATTCAAAACCTGCCTGGATGTTTTCCTGTGCAACCTGCTCTAGATGTACCTGCTTTGTTGGGGGGTTTGAACTCGATGATCTCCAGAGGTCCCTTCCAGCCCCTACCATTCTGTGATTCTGTGATAGAAAGGTTCTTGGTTTCACTACAGTCACAGATCTGGTGGAGACAACTTGCTTTTGATCTGGTTCACCTGGATAGCTCCATGTGTCTCTCCTTGGTGCTTTGACAGCCAGTACCACTCAGGACATAGAGGGGCCAGGGCTTCCCAGAAGCTGTGCAGCCCTGGGGTTTGAGACAGGCACCTCCTGGCTCCTGAGGGCTCCCCACAGACTCAGGGCTATGACTTGAGCTATCCTTGTTTCCCGAGGCTTTTCTCTTCCTCCCAGGACACCTCTTGATTTGCCTGAGGGAAAAAAGCACATTTCATCAGGAAAAACATTTGATGAGCAGCCTAATTAATTTTCAACCAATTAGTACTGGCTAAACCAATCATCAGAAAACCAGGCATGGGTTAACAACCTCATTTGAAGCCTATGTGGGTACATTTACACCAGCCAATACTCTATAAACACTGCTACAACTTTTGTACACATGGTGGTAGTAATGTAGTTTGTGCACAGGATTTGGTAGAAATGGGTTGTTCATTACACTGGCCTGTACTGCAGATAATGTTTGTGCAAAAGCTTTGTGCCTCCTAAGTAGCTGGAGGAAGATTGTGAAGCCTTGGAAATGTTTCCAGGCTCCCCTGGGCTGGCTGTCCAGCTTCAGATCTCACTGTCCGTCTTTCTGGAGACACCCAGTGACTGAATCCCACTTGCTTGTGCTATTCATGCCCATGAAGCTCCAACCATGCCAGCAGGATGCCTTTTAGTGCAAGTGTTGTCCCACCTCAGATGTCTCTGGCATCCAAGCATCGCTTGGACTGGGGCAGCCGCTCTGTCCCCACCAGCAACAGCAAGAGCGGTCAGTGCTACCTCTCACAGCCAGGACAAGCTGGCATCCTTCTCCTGATGGTGACCAGCTCCACTGGCACAGATTTGCTGCTTTCCTTATGTCCAGCTCCCAGTGCCTTTCCAGAGGCTTCTGGTCTATATCTGTAACTGGCTTCCACCTTGGCAGAGGATGAGACGTGGTCCAACTTACTATTTAACTGAGCCCGGATGGGTTTTCTTAGTTGCACGGCATTGGACAGGAAAGCATCTTTGCACATCTGCAGCCCAGAAGTCACACAGTGAAAAGGTCAAGTGTGGGGCTGGGACATGGTTGTGGACCTTGCCAGCATGGTGCCCTGCGAGGGCCAGGGGACGAGGTGTGCCTTACCTCTGGCTATGGGGTTGGCACAGAGTGGGGACATCCCGGCTTTGGAGGTTGATGCTGGAGGAGCTTACAGACAAGGACTCCACCTCTCCTTGTCTCCTTCCACTTGCCCTGTGGGAAGCATTGTATGGTTCTCCTGGCCCACCACCAAGCATGAAGGCCATGGGGCAAGGCTGGATAACTATCTTCTCACTCCTCTAGCCCTGAGCAAGTGTAGCCCACCCCATGTAATGTGAGTAGGATCGTTCCTGGATTAGACCAAGGGTCAAACCCTGAACCCCTGGCCCTGAATAGGCTCCCAGGGCTTTCACCAGGGCTTTACTCCGGTTCTCCTCACCCTTGAGGCCTCATGGCTTCCAACCAGGTGCTGCTGCACACCCTCAGGCATCATTCAGCATCCCTGACAGCAAGCAGCTGGCTGGAGGCAAGCGACCTGCGGCTGACGGCTCCGGCTCCTGACGCAAGCCCTCGGCTGCAATACTTTGCTCCTTTTAAGAGTGGGGTGATGCTCTGGAGGACAGATCTGCTTATCTAAGGCAGGATTGGAGCAGGACAGCCTGTGATTTGGCTGGGTCTCAGCTGCCCTCAGGAACCTCATGGGGATCCTGCTGGCGTCTGATAAATGCCAACAAAAGGATGTCAAGCGCGAGCGGTTGCTTCCAGGTTTGTTTATTCCTCTGATTTCTACAGAGGCACACAAAGAGTCCACACGCAATCTGCACAGAGCGCTCTTTGTAAAAATAAATAAAAAGGCCCTTGCTGTTCAAAACCAGCTTCCCTCCGGGTCTATTTTAGCCCATCACCTTAGCAGCGGCTCCTTCAGACGCTGGGACTCTGCTGATGAGAGTTAGTCACTTCTGTCCCTCAGCAGGCGACTCGGTAATTTTCCCCAGCCGGTTACGTCAGTGAAGCCCTGCACCAGCAGCGCTCCCCGATTATGCAAGCTACGTTCGCAGATACGCTCGGGTTGATCTTTTTAACCTTTATTCACCAGCTCATTGAAGGGAGAGCTGCAATAAAAGCTTTGCTGATAAAGCCCTGTAATATATTGACACAAGGAAAACATGGCATTGGTAATAGGTTATATTTGTGGGAAACTGCAAGAAGAAACAGAGAAGCCAGTTGCAACCTATAGGCACAGCTGAATCGGTAGCAGTACCATCTCTTGAAAAGAAAGGCACACTTTTCTAGTTCATCCAGGCAAAAGCAGGGACAAAGATATTATCTGGGGTTTCAGTTTATTAGCCAAATGCTTTGCAGTCTTGGGTTTTGCAAGACTCAGCTACCTCTCTGCTCCCTGTGAGGCACCCTAGAGCTTGCTCACAGATGGTGCAGGAACTCCTGCATTACAAGATAGGAGCCTTCTGCTCATTTCTTTTTAATCTCCCTCCTTTTTTTTTTTTCTTTGATGGCTATGTCCATTTAATCTTTGTAAAAGGGCATTGGAAGGGGGAATATGTGAGCAATTGTTTTCACCAAGAGCATCTGGAAATGTTTTTATTTACCCAGCTCCAACATCTCCTCAGTAGTCTAAGCCTGTTCTTCATCCCCACTGTACCTTTCCTGTCTGCAGCACTGAAGTGCAGGAGGCATCATGATGCCCTCTCCTTTTTCCTCTTTGCCCCAACAAACCAAAGGGTGGGCATGAAACAAGGGACAGATATAGTCAAAACTTGTGTGGTGGGAGATGTCTTCCCATGTAGCCCCATGCCAAGTCCACTTGAAAATGAATAGGCTTGTACAGTGTGCTTCTGCTGACCTTTTGGTTCTGCATCAAGTGCTACATCTGACTATAAAGAGGAATAATTGACTGGCTGGTTGGGCTTTCTTAGGGTGGTAAGTAACTATAGAAACTCTGTACCTGTCAGACAAAGGTCTAGCAGATCTGTGTTCAGCTGATTGGAGTCAGACCATGTCAATCGATGCAGCAAAGTTTGCAGTAGGTGCTCAGTGCAAAATGCCACGTGCTAGTGTTTCCCTGTGGTTACCAGGATTGCTAAGGTAATGCTAGAAACTGAAAACAATCACTTATCATCTCTAGCTGTAAGCATCACAGCAGAGTAAGTGTTAATATCTGTATAACTGAGCTCAAGAGGCTCCTGTTAGCTATGGTGTTCTTGTTGGACTGATGGGGAGCTGAGCCCGACAAATAAAACTGGTCCACATTTTTCAAACAAATATTGTATAGGTCCTGAAACCCTGCAGTCCTGGGTTGAAAGAAACTGTCAGTAGATTTGTGTTCCATTGGGCAAATATTTCTGCCCAAAGAAAAAATCGAGCACCTTTTTTTTGACATTTTAAAGAAAACTACTTACTGTTGGGACATTTCAGAACTTCCCCAGCATCACTGAAAAGGATGAGGATGAGAAAGATAGAAGTAAAACATTGCAAAGCATTTGTTGTAGATTGAATGAAATACTTTAAGTGACTCAAAGTCATCAGGGTTTCTCATTTGCAGAAGAAAGGCAGTCCTTTGCATCCATCTGCAATGACACTGTCTTCCCCTTCTTCGGCTTGGCCAGCAAAGTCTATCAGAGATGCAGCCTGGAGCTGTGTGCCCTGAGGGGAGAACTTGGAAACAGAAGCACGCTGCCAGTATATGCCAGGAGACCTTGAAACTGCAAGATTTTGAATATGTTGTCTGAACAGCTCAGTGCATGGGGTCAGGGGGGGAAGAATACAGGGAAAAGGTAAGGCATGCTAGAAAGTTTGAGAATTACAGGTCCATGGTCAAACCAAGGTAAATGTTAGCCACTGGTCAGAGGGCTGGAGGCTGCCCTGTGCCCCTGAGGAGCCATGTAGGTCAAATCCTTCTCCTCCTCCTCCCCAGGTGTGCTTGCCTGTGGTCCCAGCCCTGTCTCCCAACCAACCTGCAGCTTCCCTCCCAAACAGCAGGGTGGTAAATAAAGCTGGAAGCTTAAACTGTTCATGCCAAGCCAGTGATTAGTGATCAGTGTGCTAATGTTTACAAGGGGGATGAGGACAGCTTACTCTGCAAGCCAACAAGAAGCCACCAAGCCTTTCAGGAGGGATCGGGCCTGGGCTAACATGCCACAGGCTCTGCAGCACGCTTAGCCTTTGCTCTGATGAGCTGGTTGGTATTGTACTAGCTCCACCAAACATCAATCCACCCCATATGGGTCTCGATGGGAGAGGAGGCTCCAGGAGAGCTTGCTCCTACCTGAAATCCTGCCAGCACCACTGCAAGATCCAAATGTGAGACCACGGGAGTGTGTTTGGGGCTCCAGTCTGCTTCTGAGATGGTCCCCTTGCATGTACAACGCCTGTCATAGGGAACAGCACCCTCAGGAAGGCTGGCCTCAACCAGTTCCCATGTTGGTCCCTGGTAGTTTTCCTCTTCTGCGTCATAATCCCATGTTTTGAGCCCTCTCAACTATTCAGTGTCAAAAGCATCAAGCACTAAATTGCTTTTGAGTTAGCATATTCCCATGCGGCACTGTGAAATATTTAATATTAGGATGCTGTATTTGGGACAGGCAAACAAATGGGACACAGTGAAACAGCTCTCTTTTGGCTCACCAAGCAAACTGTAAGGAACATGAGCAGGTACAAAGCAATGAAAGAGATCTTAACGTCCTTTGAGCGATGAAGAAACTCCTTGAATTAATAACTAGCACTTACATCCAGAAGCAGATCCAGTGTTAGGAGGATTAACAGTAGCCAGCCATTTTTTGTTAAGTGCAGAGCTGCAAACTGCTTCCACGGCATGGACCTTGTTACAGAGGATGTGTCAATCTGTCTGGGGCTGAAGGCAACAGAAAGAAAACCCAACAGACAGGATAAGGCAAGCCCACCCAGCCCCTGCATGGGCCTTCCTTAGCTCTGGCATCTGACACCCACAACATGGCAGTATGGCTTGGCTGCAGACAAAAACGTGCTTTTGGGGACTTACTACATCATGCTGATGTCTCCCATGATGATTGTTTTGTTCCACGTAGAGATCAATCCTGCTCACCCTGGGGTTTGCAATGTGCCACAGCTGGAGTATTAAAAATGAGCGTTGATATAAATTTTCCCCAAATACAGGCTTGACACTAACTTGGTATTCCCATTTGGTCTCTGTTCTAATGAGGATTTGCCCATGCTTAGTAATGCAATTCACACACACACTCAGTGGTTAATAAACCTGCTTACAGAGCTGTGAGCAACTGCTCCTGAGTGGGGGAGGTCACGGTGGGACATGTGGCCACCACTTCTGTGATGCCAAGGTCCCCTCTGCTCAGGATAGTTCAGCTCACTAGTGCCATTGCCTCCCTTGCCTCTCCCATGCATTTCTGATGCAGCTGCCACTGCCTTGGTCCTGACCTGTCCTTCGCAGGAGGAGGAGGAGGAGGGGGAGGAGGGCTGGATCCTGCTCTCACACCATGTCTGGGCTCAGGCAGCCCGTGGGAGGTGTAGGAACACTTCCTGGCTGTCCCACATGTGCCAGGGCCGCTCGTGTGCCACACACAGGACCCAGGACATCACACGTGGCCACTCCGCGGCATTGCCCGCCACCCTTCTAATAAGTGCTAATTCAATTTTCGACTTTGCTCCTTGATCCTTTCATGCCACCTCCTGAGCTGCTTTGTGCCGACGTCTGCTGATGTCAGCAGCTGCGGGATGGGGAGGAGAGGGACGGCTGTCAAGGAGGGGCCGGGATCGCCTTCAGCCCGGGGCTTTGCTGGGTGGCACTTGCTGGGGGATGCAGGCTACCCAGGAGCCTCCCAAATGGTGAGAGGGACATTATGAGTGTGCACCACATGGCCAGATCTGGGCACGGGATTAAAATTCTGTGTCAGTGGTATGAGTAGTTGTCTGTCATGCTCCAAGGGGAAGATTAATGAGCTCAAACTTGGAATGAAATTCAGGAAAAAAATCTTATCACACACCAAAAAAATTTCACCACCTGCTCTAATCCTCCTGGAGGGGGCTGACTAACAAACAGCACAGCCTGAAGGGGCCCTGCTTGGCTATCTCAGTCTAGATCCTGGGTAGCACACATCTATAAACCCAGCTAATCACTTCCTTTTTAGCCATCACTGCTGAGTTGGCCAGAGGCCTGATGCAGCACTTGCTGATGTCAGTGAAAACCTGGTCTCAGTGGCTGCGGCGCTGGTGTGAGTGGTGGGCATCCTTTCCCCTCACTCCCTGCCCTCCTCCTG
>NW_010299084.1:0-11519 GCF_000700745.2 Antrostomus carolinensis | reverse complement strand
AGGGCTCAGCGTGCAGCCAGTGCTGCCCACGACCGGCTGAATGCTGCTCCAGCTCTGGGGCTGGCCATCCTCCTCCTCCTCTGGCCTTGTCCACCGTTACCTGCCCAAGGGGATTCCAGGAACCACAAATCCTGGAGCAGGACATTAGCCTAGCCATGCTAATTAGTTAAGTAGTTAATTATTTCATTCATTCGGACACAAAATGCCAAAGGCATGCACCAGGAAACATGCAACCTTTCTGCTCTTACATGTGGCACATGAATGCAGAGCTGGTGTGGCACATCTCCAGGCCCCAGAGGTCTGGGGTTTCATATGGCAGTAGGTGGTGGGGGTTTCAGTGACTGCTGCAGTGCTCCTGGACTCGTAGTCCCAGCTTTGGTGGCAAAGCCTACATGTAATGCCCCCCCTCTATGTTCATCTCTTTCTCTTAGGGCTCACACTACTTGCAGCTGAACCGAGCCATACCACTGGCTCATCTCTGCATGCAACATCACCATCACCCCTGTCGAGACTTGTCTTCTACAAACTGCTTTTTCTGTCACCAGTCAGAAGTGGCCAAATGACAGGGCAATGGCATATGACAGGAGCCAGGAGCATTCCACTGTGTGCCACGTGCATACACAAATGCAGACTCTCAAGCGTCCCTCACTGGACTGGGCTTCAGGACATCAGCAGGATACCAAGCAGCCTGGAGAACAGATGAGTCATTACTTAATGCCATGGACAGACTCAGATCTTCACATAGCTTCATGGTCCTTGTGACAGACAGAACAAAGACAACTGGCATTATAAAAGATATAAAAAATTTAGAAAAACGTAAGAAATCAGTTGGGCTGGAGCAATTCATAAAGCAAAGAAGTTGTGGGTAATCTCCTCAAAGCTGGGAAAAATCGACATATGTTGTTCTCACCCATGAACTCACTCTTTAGCCCTACCACAGTGTTGCCAACAGAGGCAGATGTGCCATACCACTGCAGAAAGGGAACGTGGTCCTAGAGATAGCCCTGCCTTTTTGTGTGGATCCTGGGGTTTGTCAGAGGGCTAGAGATGGCTTCCTCAATCCCAGTGCCTCCCCTGCATGAAGGAGAGAACCAGACCACAGCTTTTGTATATCATGTCTAGGAGGCATCTTTGCTTCTATGTGCAATGAGGTACAGTAAAAACATTTTCAATCAAGAGGTGAGAGGTAACACAAAGAAATACCTCTGAAAGAATTACCATGGGTAAGACAGAAAGAGACCTTATCAAAAAGCCATGAAGCTCTAGCAGGATCCTTTTGAGCTTCTCATGCACCCAAAGGAAATACTTATCATTAGGTGAGCATCGCCCCAAATATGCAGTTTGCTCATTGGTTTGTGCACCAGGACACTGACATTTTGTTTGCTTTGCTCCCAGCCCCCAGCCTGCAGGCCAGCGTTTTGGTCCTTTACCCTGGGTGGGTGGTGTATCAGCAGGGGACAGCAGGGAGATTTGCAGTGGCAGGGCTTGACTTTCAGAGCCCACTGCATGCAGGGCTTTTCTCTAAGGCAAATGGAATGGGGCACCTCAGGAAGGTGGTTATGGATAATAATGCATGTTCTGATGATTCCAGCTGTCTCCTACGTGCTGGGTACCAATGTGAGTGTCCCCCAGTGCAGCCATCCTGGTGGGGCTCACAGGGCACAAGGCATACTCATCCTCTATCACCATGTCCGTTCTCCTTCAGGCTGCAAGCAGTGGAAGATAGTTCAGACACACCGACCCCATCACTTGGCCTGTACCACTGATGACCTGGAGCTGCCTCACTGCTTGGTGAGAAGCCGTCTTTGCCAATGCTACGTGTTTTGGTAAATCTGTTGTGAAAGCAGTTTCACTGGGCTGCTCAAGGCAACGAACTTCCCACATCCATGAACGATACAACATAGGGAAAAAAATCCTCATTTCTTTTCACAATTCATTTGGGATATTAGGAAATTATACTGAAAAAGCTTAGAGCCAACATAAAAAAAAAATCCTGACAGCTTCCTTGCTACAAATATATCAAAGGCAACAACCACACTAGCTAAATGTTAGATATATATGGTTACAAAGAAAAGACTGGCTTTTCTGTAACATGCTTTCAGCTTTTTGCCCTGATGCTCCTGGAGACATGCAGGGACATTTTTAAACCAGAAAGACCCTTGAAGTCTGTTAAAGCTACTTGTAGAACCCCAGTTTGTGCTACAATTCAGTGACAAACTATGCCAGTTTCAACGATTTTTCACTGCAACCTAATCTCGTTAGTCTTCTTGGACTGGACACCACCTTCATAAATTTGACAGTAATGGTCCAGTTGAATCCAGGACCCACGGGCTAAGCCTCAGCAATTAATGCTCACTGATTTATTCACATACATATTCACCACAAGGGTACGGAACCCTCTGCAGACACTATGCAAATAATGTATAGTAGTAAATGCAAATGCCCTACTTGAATTTACAACATCAATATTCATTCTCTGAAAATTAAGACCTTCTTTAGTCTATTAGCATATAGTTATTAATGGCCAGTAAAAAGGGCTGCAGCTGTATACAAACAAACATTTCCCTTTGTAGGAAACCAGCAGCAACAATCCCACAAAAAATGCTGTTTCCTGAGAGAAAACTGAGCTTTGGAAATTCCTGCAGGGAGCATATTTTCGTGTGCAAGTACAGAACTTTTGATCTTGAAATCTGTAATTATCTGGGGAAAACACCTTATTTTTGTTTTATTTTGTTTTGTTTTGTTTTTGTTTTGCATGTCTGAACTTTTTATTTTTATATGAACTTTTTTTCATGGAAAATTTGGCCTGAAAGCCAATAAGGCAGTATCTCCTTTGAAATCCCAGCTCTCAGGCTTTCTAGAGTGTCTGAGAGCTGTGGTCTCATGTGTCCACAACCAGGTGAGCCCTTATCCTCGGCAAGGTGAGATGCTGCCCTAGATTTTCTGGCAGAGTTGTTATTTCTCATTGACAAGTTTATTGCCTGTTAAGCCTCCTGGCCAAATCAGACAGTGTCACTGCTCCCTAGATGCTGTGAATTTAAATCCCTTGGAAATGTACATTTATGGGACTGAGGTATGGACGGTCTTCATAAAATAGCCTACTGACATTGCATTGCCAGACCACCTCATCCACCACCACCACCAAGGGGGAAGGAAAGGAGAGCAACAGTGGTTGGAAAGCATCATTTTCTCTCAAAGAGAAAAAAATTCCAGAGGGTTGAGGTGCATCCATACCAGGATATGTGACCAGGATGATTTCTGCCAAGTTAGTTTCCCTTACTTTGACACCAAACAAAAAAGCCAAATCACTTTCAGTGATATTTATTTGGTTCTATTATAAAATGCAGAATACCAGAACACCTCCTGGACTTCACACTTTGGCACTTCAGCACCCCCAGGCACATGTGGCCTGCTAACAGGGAATGAACTCTTACTAATACCCCAAATTAACTGGGATGAACCCTGGTGTCATCTTTGTCTGCTCAATCTCCACGCAATGGAGGAGCTGACTCCTCTTTCGCACCTCCCTCTGGATTTTTAACCCAGTGGGCAGTCAGGTAGGTCTGGCATGGTTTACTCTTGGTCAATCCATGCTGGCTGTTCCCAACCACCTTCTTCTCCTTCCTGTATCCAGAATCATGCTCCAAGAGGATTCACTCCATGATTTTCTTAGGTACTGACACGAGGCTAACTAGGCTGCAGTCTTCTGGATTTCTCTTCTGGCCTTTTCTTAAGGTAGGTACAAAGTTTGCCTTTCTCCAGTTGCCAGGGGTGTCCCCTGATCTCCATAACCTTTCAAACATGATAGAAAGCAGCCTTGCAATGACAACAGCCATCTCCTTCAGCACCCTTGGATGGAGCCTGGTGGGTCCCATGTGCAGCACATTCTCTCAAGCAACCCTAACTTGATCCTCAACCACTGCTTGTTGTTCTCTGCCCTCTTCATCCCTCTCCCTAAGCACAGGGGGCCTGGGAGACCTTGTTCATGAAGACTGAGGCAAAGGCAGCGATGAGTGCCAGAACCTTACCTGTCACTACATCACCTGCCCCATTCAGCAGTGGGGCTCCATTTTGCATTTGCTGCCCCTGTAGGGGCAGAGACTCTTCTTGTTGCCCTTAATGCCTCTTGCAAGTGTCAAATCTAGGTGAGCTTTGTCTTTCTTAGTGGCTCTCTACATGCCCAGGCAATGTTTCTAAGTGCCTTTTCCATAGCCCACCCTTGCTTGCACCTCCTGTTCATGCCTTCTCGCAATGGAGGCCAGGGGTGAGTTCCCAGTTCATCAACATCCATAGCCATTTCTCTGCTGTGCACAGGGTGGACCCAAGAGCTGCCTTCGAATGGAAGAGAGGGAGAGATGCATAACTTGCATAAATTAGCTTCTAAATTAAATTGTAGCCTCATAAAGTATTGCTGCAGCTCATACCTAACTCTTACAGCCTGGGGAAACCTAGCCAGAAAGCAAGCCAAGTGCTTTTTGGAACGACACGTGAAAAGGGCACTGAAGGAGACACAAGATTTGTCCTCTTTTTTCATTTCTCTGTGCTCAGTGCTGCTCTTCTGGCATCCAGCTGAAGTCGGAGATGCCTGATAGGGAGCACTGTAAGATGAGATGTAAAGGTGCGCTCACAGCTAATTTACAGTAACAGGAAAAAAGCACATTACATCTTATTCAAAATGCTGACTCTGCCAGCCCTCCAGAGCCTCTTCAGCTATATAATTACAGATCAAATACCGTGTTCATTCAGATCTTGGTGGATCAATAGCCTCCCTCTGCAACTTCACTTCCACACCTGAACCTAAAACAAGCTGATCAGTCCTTCTCCTGTGACCTGAAGTGTTGAAGGGTCCTGGAGGAGGATCAAAGAAAGGGCATAACAGCTAAGAGGCAAGAGGACAACCAGCATCCAGGGATGAAAATCCATTTGTTAAAACACTCTGTTAAAACAAAACAACCAAACAAACCCAAAACACCAGCAAAATCAAGCAAATGACCCTTTCCCCTCGCTTCTGAGCAATGAACTTTCAGATCCTCCAGACTCTTCTCCAGTGAGTAGTTTCTCTAGCAGGGCACAGTGCATACACAGCACAGCTCTTGTTACAGCAACAAAAAATCTCCCAGGTGATTTTATAATGTAGAAGAGTCTGAGCTTAGGACCTTTTTCTGTTGCCCTTCATTCTGCAAGCAGATTACTTGTGGGAATACAGCTGGCTGAGTGAAGAGAGAGGACTACCTGCAAAAGCAACTCTGTTCTTGCTGGCTGGGAGAAAATTTCTGCACCAAGTTTTTTGACCTCCAAATAAAATGACACAGATTTGGAAAGAAGTTGTTGAACCTGGCATGGTCTAGCAAATGAGGTGAGCCCAGGTATGCAGGGAGAGGTGCAACTGATGGGGCTGGAGTAAGATGACTTGCTGGAGGAAGCCATGAGGAAATCACAGTGCTCCCTTGAAGCCAGCATGTCAGTGAACCCCAACATTTTAACATCCAGCACAGTTCTTCTAAGAGAAAATGGGATACCTGCATGTGGGATACCTGAAAGCCCCAAAGTGGAGATGCTCCAGGCCTCTGGGAGGAGGCATAGGGCTGAAGGACCCATCTGGACCCCACAGGAGATGCAGTTGGAGAAGAGCTCACTGTGAACTGAGGCATATAAGGGACTTTACCAGCACAAAATTAACATTACTTTTGGCTCCAGCCTTCCATGGAGGCACATCAGTGGGTTCATATGGGATCCAAGTATCCAGAAAGTTCCCCCTGGACATAGTTCTGGTTTAGCAATCAGCCTCAGGTGAGACAGGCTTTGGGGAAGACTTGCCAAGCCCCTGTAGCTTGGCTTCACGCAGAGGCAAGGGAAGGTGTAGCAGAGAGGCCCTGCCATTGGCACTGGTGTGACCAACATGGCAGTTTCACCACATGACACGTTCAGCAAAGAACCCCATTAATCCTCATCCAAACCCTCCCCAAGATGTACCTTCATCCCCACACTGTAACACACCACCCCCAACTCATGCCAGGATCATACTCTATAGAGCCATGTTACAGAGCTCCAGGACGTTAATCCAACTAAAAAGACCCTCAAATCAAAACTTGCAAATGCAAGTGCCATCAGTTCTCTGAGGTGGCTCATGGCACAGCCAGACAGGTGCCGGTGGGGTGTCCCCTCGCAGAGCAGGAGGGAGCATTGCAGCTCGGGGCCGGAGCAGTGACCGTGCTCCTGGCACTATCACTGCTGAACACTTTGCCTTGCAAAGCCACAGCCAGAGGGTCTAATTTGGCCAGCTGCTCCTCCATTATAGGTGATAAGGCAGGAGATGGAACGATCCCAGATTGCCTGTCGGAGCCCAGGGCAAGTTTGCCAAGCTGGCAATAAGACTGAAGCCACCCCTCCTGCATGCTGCCTTCTCCTCGATGCAAGCTGAGCAGGTCTGGGAGCCAGGGAAACAGCATGACTTTGGGGGCCTGCCCCTGACATGGTCCCCTCACCAGCAGCACCATTTTTGCCACACTAAACTGCATGTTTACTGGTCATCTTTTACAGCAAGCTAGTGCTTTTGAAATATTTTTCTTTTCATGTACGACTAGCATTTTGGCTTGGAGGACAATGGACTGTATTAACAGGACCCCAGCACCCCTTCGGTGTCTGGTTCTTGCTTTCCCTCCAGCAGTGTCACCCAACCCTGCGCAAAACATGGCTCGGGAGAGATTATGTGGCGACGGACGTCATCGCTGCTCACAATTGCGCACTCTGCTTTGTGCTTTTTCCTCTCCTTTTTTTTTTTTTTCTGCCAAGTTATCCTAAGAGAGGCAGTTTCTGACTGGCGATGTGAAATGTTACCTTTATCACTTCTCCACAGCACCAGCAGTATTATAGGTTGTCAGTCTAAAAAAAGCAGCATTGTTTGACTCGGCAGAGAAGGCGTTGCAACAGCAGCGCAGGCTCGCCGCATCAGGATCCAGAGGTGGAAAGGGCCCCATTAGGCGTTGACACGAACGCGGTGCGGTTCACTCTAGACAACTCTTGCAAGGCTGAGTCCGCTCAGACGTTAACTGTATAAATATAGATCCACGCAAAAGCAGTGCTGTTTGGCCAAGACCCACATACACCGCACCCACCCCCCCCTCCTAGGATATGAGCAGAAAAGTGGAGGGAGATTGCTCAGTGCTGAAACATCACCAGTGACGCAGATCTCTAAGTGGGTCAGATGGAAAAGTGATATTAATGAGTTTACATGAGAAGTCTGGAAAAAAACCCCATCCAATGGTAAAGGTGAAGTGGAGACAAAGCCAGGGGTTTTTAGTGTGCTGGGTTAGTGAGTGAGTAACAGGGTACGAGCCTTCCTCTCCTCCTTTTTTATTTCTTCACTACACATATGAAACAGGTAGGTAGAAAGGGAGGACAGGCCCGGGTGGGGATTACTTAAAAGCAGCAACCACTAAAAATTTTCCGTAATGAAATTAGATTCTTGCAGTGAGCACATGGGCACTGGCCCTTGACTATCTCAGGGCAATCAGCTGAGTGCTCTGCACGCTGTTATCTCCATACAAGCTTTCCCTGTGCTGAGATGCCATTGCAGAGGGGCGCACAATTCAAGGAGCATTGCGCGCAATTCAAGCATCGCAGAAAGCAGTATCTGGATTTATGGCTGCCATATTTCAGGGCTGTGTGAGAGGTGCTAGCAGTTTCAAATGACTTCTCCGCAAAATGAAGCAAACTGAAGGCACTGATGTTAGTATCCCCATCTGTCATCTTAAAAAGACAGAGCTACTGCCCACTCATCTTTTCAGCAATAGGCCACACTGGGTATTGTCAAAAGCAATCATTTCCCCTGCTAAATCTTTCCTTGGGGCTACAACATTTCTGTCTGTGAAGAATACAGGGGAGGCTAAAATAAACTGTATAGCAATAAAGAGTCACAGAATGGGAACTGTGGAGATAATCTAGTCAACCCGTGCCCTGTCCTGACAGCAGAGCTATAGCCACCATGAGGTCAGCTCAGCCATGGTTACTGGAGTTTTTAAACCTTCATGGAGACTCTGCCTTTTCTGGGCAACTTGTTTAACTAAGTCAGCACATACAAAAATGGGCCAACCTGTTTGGTGGACCAGAAGGGCATTGGTTATTCTTTCTGAGTGGAGGCAGAGATGGCGCCATGGCCAGTGAAGTGCAGTGGGAAGTGTCAGGCTCATCAGGTCTTGTGAGAGTGGTGTCACTTGGTTATCCCCAAGGTACAGGGAGGACTGATGCCTTCAGGGACTGGTCAAAGTGCAGTGGTTCTGCAAGCAGCCTGGTGTCCACTGCAACACTGTGCTCTGGCTGTTCCCCAGCTCCACACCCTGAGCAGCCAGGCTCAGTTGTGCAGAGGTATCAAGGGTGATGTTTGGGGTCAGAAAATGCAAGAGAGGCCATGCACTTAGATCAAATAAAGCAGCCCTGGCTTTGAGGGAGCAAGAGGCAGGGCAGATGGACAGGTCTGGAAGGGACTGAGTGGGAATTCACAGCTCTGCAGAGGGAGGAAAGGGCAGCATCATTGCAATGGACTGCCCTGACATTAATGGGAAAAGGGTGAAAGAGGAGGAGGGTTGGAGGCAATGCTAACTGCAGCCTGACATCAACACAAAGACCAAGTCCTGCTCCCAGGGAGGAAGTATGTTCCCGCAAGAGGAGAATTTCATCAGAGGAAGCCTGCACCAGAACATGTACCATCGTGCTACCTGTCCTCCCCAGACTGGCCACAGCATTCAAAACGCTGCAAAGTCACAGCTATGTCTTTGCAGAGAGCAGTGTGTGACTGCAGAGTCCCCCAGGCTGTCCCAGGCAACTCCAAAGGCTTCGCTGCTGTACCTTCCCACTTAGACATCCCTTGGTGATCTAGCTTAGCCCCAGCTCATGCATACCTACAAGTTGCTGGGGTGGATACAGATATAACCCATCTGTAATAGTGCTGCCTAGTGATTTTTGCCATGCTGTGCATATACACAAGCATTTCCTGGAGCTGGAGTGGAGCTGCCCAGGGAGCCTGGAAAATGACTGCAGTTTTGTGTAAACCCTGAAATGCCATCTGAAAAGCAAATTAAATTGCTGCCTTTCTGAAGGGGAGGGTGCTGACTCACCCAGTGTTCACTCCCCTATACTCTTCCCCTGCAGACTACCTAACAGCAGTTTCTTTTTGCTCTTTGTAAGTGCTCTGGCTTTCTTTCACCTCCCGTGTCTGTTTTTAGCTGTATGGAGACATCCTTCCCCTTTTCAGAGCACTCATGCACAAGCCCTGTTCACTCATCAGCAATGGCATAACCTGCACCCCGGGGCTGGGTTAGCAGGTTTCTCTGCACCCAGCTTGATGACAGACAGCGGAGCCTCTGATGCCTGCTTCCAGCACCATCATTGCAGGGGAGCTAAGGGGGACAAGCACCCTTTATGCTGAGCCTGGGCTATTTGAGTGTCATAGACACACAGGCAAAAGTCATTGCCTAGCCACGGACTGAAACACCATGTGGGACTGACAGAAAACCATTTCCAGTGATGCCTCTGAGGGATAAAGTCATCAGCTGACTAGGAAAAAAAAAGTTCACCGTTAAATTTCAAGTGATGTTTGGGAGCAGACAGTCTTAAGTAGCACTGGTGGCAGGTGCCCCAGTAAGAGTCTCATTATGTCCAATAAGTTACTCCTTGAAAAGCTCCCAGAGCTCTTATTACCTCTGGAGTGATAAGCAGAAGTGGTCTGATCTCTTGTAGAGCTTACAGAAGGATTCAGCTCTTTGTTTCAGATTAATTACTTTTCTGAAAAGAAAATTTGTATCAGAAGCCTGGAAAAAATAGAGGGTAAATACTCAATGAAAGTGGTGTAAAATTAGGATAAAATCCTGTCACACTGCTGTTTGTAGTAGGAAGACTTCAGCATTATGCTGGCTGAAATCAAAGGAAAATTCTCTATCTCACTTTACAGGGAAAGACCTCCCTCCAGTAGACACCTTGTCTGGATTAAAATTTGAACTAAGAACATTTTCTGAGAAAGGAGAATTATAGCTTCATAAATGTATGTACCTTACATCTGAAATCTTCTTGGCTTTGAATTAGCCATGCATTTGCAGGCTCTTTCGGTCTGAAACTCTTATGCAAGATTATTTATTTTATTTCTATTTCTAAGAAGCTTTGTGCAATACAGTGCTAAGCTCAAGATAGCTTAAACTAACATTTGATTGTGGAAAAAGGTGATATCCCTGAATAAGGTTAAAAGTGGGTACTTATAAAATTAAAAATTGTTCCTGCTCTGCTTTGGCAGATTAGACTTGTGAAACTATAATAGGGTTTCTCTCTCTGGCTTTCTCCTCCTGGGCTTTAGCTTTTCCCTTGGAGGAGCAGAGACAGGCAACAGACAGCGTACTCAGCCTAATGTCCAAACACTGGAGAAGTTCACATCAAACTTCAGATCAAAAATCCCTCACGGTTACTACTTTGGCTGTAAAGAACAAACAAGCAGGAGACCTGGTTGAGCCCATCCACAGGATTGCAAATGAAAGCACTGAGGCCTGAGCCTTAAGGTTAAGAGCAGGCAGCTGTTTTGAGCACTGCTGCCTGCCCAAATGAACCCAGTGAAGTGAATAACCATTTCCAAATGCTCTGGTTGAGCACAAGCTGTGATGTAAGTGAAAACTTGGATGGGTTAATTCAGAGGCTTCAATTTTGAGAGCCAAAGCTCTGGCTGGGAACACAAGAGTGATTTGTCCCCCCCAAGCATGATTACCTGCTCACCTCTCCTCTCCTCCTGATTAGAAGCTGCCACCCTTTGCACAACAGAGCCGGCGTGGGAGGTTGGAGAATCACAGAATGTTGGGGGTTGGAAGGGACATCAGGAGACCATCTAGTCCAGCCCCCCTGCCAAAGCAGGTTCCCTACAGCAGGTTGCACAGGAAAGCGTCCAGGTGGGTTTTGAATATCTCCAGAGATGGCCTCCAGAGATGGAGACCCCACACCCTCTCTGCGCAGCCTGTCCCAGTGCTCCGTCATCCTCACCATAAAGAAGTTTTTCCTTAAGTTTGTCTGGAACTTCCTGTGTTCCAGTTTTGGCCATTGCCCCTTGTCCTGTCACTGGCCACCACCAAAAAGAGCCTGGCCCCATCCATTTGGCCCGCACACCTCAAGTATTTATAGACATTGGTAAGGTCCCCTCTCTGTCTTCTCTTCTCCACGCTGAAGAGTTTCAGCTCTCTCAGCCTTTCCTCATACGGGAGATGCTCCACACCCCTAGTCATCTTTGTGGCCTCCACTGGACTCTCTCCAGAAGATCCTTGTCTTTCTTGAACTGAGGAGCCCAGAACTGGATGCAGTACTTCAGGTGTGGCCTCACCAGGGCAGAGTAGAGGGGAAGGAGAAATTACATTCCTGTGTGAGACCACCTCAGGACTGCATTTTAGTCAGCTCTTCCTGTTAAATTTATTTAATAATGAAAAAATAAGGAGTGGTTCTAAACCAAAATCAGCATGACTTCAGTGCCAAGGTGGGAGCAGTGGCTCTGGGTG
>NW_010299083.1:4712-9770 GCF_000700745.2 Antrostomus carolinensis | reverse complement strand
ACCATTCCATGATTCTATGATTCTATGATATTAGAGCTATTGAAATAGAGTTCCTAACACTTTAACAATCTAGATCATACATTTATGTATACGATACTTCCTTGCATATTTTACAAAGGATTAAAATTATCAGTAGATAGTATACAAAGTTGCTGGTATGAACAGTAAGTGCTACAGGTGGTTATAAACACATCAGTAGGAGCTTGATTCTAAAGATGTCATTGACCAACGGTGTCTATCATCTTCCCTTTTTTCTAAGCATGGTGAAATACTGTGAGAGTTGAGGAAGGTTTTCAGTCTAATCAACACTTAGGCATTGAATAATCAATCATGAAATGAACAAGAGAAAAGCTATCAAGATAAGTGTATAGACTTTTCATATATGAAAGCAGTGTGATCAGAAGAACTGTCCTGACACCGACCACATTCACGTTTCTGGGATGGGGTAGAAGGGCAGCTGTACATCCATACATACAGGCTCTCCACTAGCTCACCTTGTCAGAATTGATTTTTCACAGGTGTTTAGGGAAGGCGTACACAAACAGGGTTGGTAAAATGTGCTTCTTCCCAAGCAAACCATCTCTGCTTCCAGGGATCAGGAGGTTAGAGACAATAAGAGGCACTTTAAATCACAAATTTAAGGAAGTCAAGGGTCTTTCTTTAAAGTTTACTCTAACTACTTGCTTCTCAAATAAATCCTTCCATACTTTAATTCCCAGGATACTTTACTAATTTTCATTTGTTGAACTATTCCAGTTCAATCTGAGTTTAGAGCAAGAATTTCTCTTTTGCACTCAATTCCCCACTTCTCACCCTGCCCCATGTTCAGAAGCAAACTGTGATATTGAGTACATAGGGTGCTTTTTGGTTAGTTTTTTCTTGTTCACACAAAAAAGAATGACAAACCAGTGCTCTGAGGGCGGTTCTAAGGGGTCTGACCCACCCTGGGTTATGTGTTCTCCTTCACCTCAGTGCAAGCATGACTGTCTGCATAAGCAGGACATTTGCCCCCATGTGACTGATCAATTCGTATACCAAGAAAGGCTGATTGTGAAAACAGTTTAAACCATTTGGCCTTTTCAAAGCAGCACTTCTTTCTGTTCTTGCCAGGCAAGAGAAGAATTATGTTCCCTTTTACATGACAATTTCAAAAGAAGTTGGTTCAAAGCAAACCAGTAAAATGAGCAGCTCAGAGGAATTCCTGACTTTATCACAGAATTATATACGTAGCCTTCTGAAATATTTGCAATTTGTTAGGATCAACAAATTGCCTAAAGAATCAAACCATCCTCCAGACAAATCATTTCAGGTTGACATGATATTATGGTTTCCTTGGGCTCCATCTACCCTTCACTGGCTTGTTTTATACTCATCTTGCAAATTCTCTGGAGCAAGGAGCTATTTACCCCCTATTTGCAGCATCGCCAGCACAAATATGTCCCAGCTAAGGCTGGAGGGTGTTGACATCACAGAAATAATTGCAAATATCAGATTTACAGTGGAGTCTCCGTAGCCATTCTTGAGGTTACAGAGCAATGTTTTCCTTAAATTTGCAGCCTGATTTAAATACCACGCTTATTATGGGGAGTTTCTGACAGAAGCTTGGCTTTTAGCAAGGAGTTAAGCCCAGGAATTGCTGTTGTTACACTGTATTGAAATACCTTCTTGACCAGGTGTGGACTGAAGTCCATCCATACCTGTTTTGCTGTAGGTGTTTTTTAAAGCCCACTTTAAATGGGCTTAGATGTGTTGCCTGTCTTACTCCTTTCCAGGACCTAATTTCATATGTTTATGAACCAGATTGTTTCTCTGAGGTGACACAGTTCCTCCTCCAGAGTCTGCAGTGGGCTCTCAGCCATGTCATTAGTGCCCTTGGGGAGGAAGTGTGACCCTGTGCAGACCCTGGCTTCCTACCCTGGGCCTTCAATTACTGGAACTGCAAAGACTGTAGTTTGCTTTATTCATGAAAAACAGGCCTTTCCTCAAGATCCTTTCCACCAGCATCAGTGGCCTGTCTGAAGCATCAATTGCATATGCGACTATTCTTGCTGGGATTATTACTAATATGCATTGTAATAAGAAAGCTGTTCCCTATTCCTAATGAACAGAGGGGATTTAAACATCTCCCTTCTAGCGAAAACAGGTGATTCATCTCTCTTACTGGGAGAAAAGACTGACATATGCTGAGCATATTGTACCCTCTCCTGTGAAGCTATAAAGCTTCCTCTGTAGGCAAGGATTACCAAGAAGAAAATGCCTTCCTTTGCTCTCCCTTCCCCCAGCAGTGAAAATCATTTGATCCTTCCCTTCACTATAAACAAAGTTGCCTGTGTGCAACTGAGAAGATCTGTTCAAAGATGTGAGATGTACAACTGAAGTCAACCACAGAAAGAATGGCTGAGGCTTGGCTAAATTTAATTAAAAGTCATTCCCTTACTTAGGCTGGGAACTCAGACAATCTAAAAATACTTTGGCCCTTTTTTCTGACTCTGATTTTAGGCGTGTGCTCTATGTTTATTTCTTTTTGGTGACAGAAAATGTTACCTAAGAAGCTGTTTGTTTTATGTTAGCAAGGGCTTTCCACAAATCCTTGTCTGAAAGCTGGGGCATGCATTTTACAACAGCTGGGGTATACCACATGTCCTATGCATTGGTAAAGAATGTTATAATCTATAGCCACTTGTTTGTTGAAAAAATGCAGGTGCCTGGTTTATGGTGGGATTCTTTTAAACTGCAGGCTAGCTGAAGCAAAATTCTTGCCCTTATTTTTTCCAGCTTGTCAAACAATTCTAATGCCACCAACTCAGCTTCTGCAAAATGGTCCCAAAAGCGCTCGCAGCCATATTTTCTCTTCGAGCAGAAGGACTAGATTAACAAAAAGAACACAACTTTACACCATACTCACATCTGTGTATGTCCAACACTGGCATCTCTGAGAGACCCTCTGATCTGATTTTTCTGGCTAATTTTGAAATAAGTCAAGAGGAATTCTCCAGCTTCCTCTGGATGACTTCGTTTTGAGGCCTGGATCATAAAAACATATTGAAGATCACAGAATCCAAAGAATGTAAGCTGAAAAGTTTTCATTAAGTTGGTTGGTTGTCATATTGGAAACAGAAAGCTTCTTTTTATAACTTTTTTAAGTTATTGATTACTCCTTTCAGTTTATTAACTACTGAGAAAGAAATAAATGATCTGCCAGTCGCATTGACATATAGAAGAAATATAATTGAAAAGCATATTTTTTCCCCAAACATGATAATGAAAACACTGTATTTTTAAGCAAAACTTCAAATGTCAACCAAAATGGTGCATCAGTTTCAATCTTTTATCAGCTTTAGAGCTGGTTGGAAACAAGATTATCTTTTCAATCTTTTAAGTTAAAATTGTTGAGTGAATTAAATATCTAGCCAAAGCAGCAAATTTTGCATATTATATGAGTAAGAGCTCATTTTTGTGCATATAAAAGTAAGCATCTAATAGTATGGCCATAATACCTACATCACAATCCAAGATGTTATGAAAGAAGAATGCAATTAAAACAAAATTAAAAAAAAAAAATAACTAGTGAATGGACAACAGTATGACAAGAATAGGGGGTAGCATGACTCATTATTTTCTCTTATAGTCTTAAATTGAGATGCTTGTTCTCACTCTTGCAAAACATTGATCTTCAGGGGATTTTCACAGAGCACTTAAGATACTGCCGCATCATTCTCCTAAAGCACCTTCAGTGTTTCTCTAAGAGAATGGTGGCTCTCCCAGGGGTTCTCTGCCCCTGCCTTTTGGGACTGAGCTCTCTACAAAGCTCTAGAAAAGCAGTTTTCTCACTCCAGCTGCTGCAATCACCCTGGACACCCAATGCTCCTCTCTTCTGACCTTTTGGGTCCATTTCCCAAGCCCAGACACTATTGCACTAATAAAGGAGCTCCTCCAAAACAGTTCCCTCTGGAGTTAGGTCTGAAGTCCTGACATCTGCCTCCAGCTTCCCTTCTCCTGCTGCCTTCTCCCTGGCTGATTTCTCAGCCTCTTTCAGTCCCACCAGCAGCTGGGGAAGAAATTCCTCCTCTGACAAATGCATTTATCTCCATTTGGGTAGTCTGCAAAGCTACACATGTGTGGGAGAGCCCTACTGAATATATGCACCCAGGTACTGGTGGTACATCTGCACAGGGAGCTGCTGCATCAGTAACGTGCTTCCAAGTTTGGAGACACAGTGGCTACCTGCAAAGGATTTCCACGTCCAGGGAACAGGGAGGCACAGTGGCTTGGGTCTGATTTTCTGGGCTGCCCAGGAGGGCACCAGCAGGATAATCTCGGAGGCTCTGGATGAAAGCTGCTCCCTACAGGGAACATGTCAGGGAACACTGGAATGGCAGGCTGCTCAGCTACTCAGAGCTCCTTGGCTGCACCACAGTGGCTACCTGCAAAGGATTTCCACGTCCAGGGAACAGGGAGGCACAGTGGCTTGGGTCTGATTTTCTGGGCTGCCCAGGAGGGCACCAGCAGGATAATCTCGGAGGCTCTGGATGAAAGCTGCTCCCTACAGGGAACATGTCAGGGAACACTGGAATGGCAGGCTGCTCAGCTACTCAGAGCTCCTTGGCTGCACCGGCAGCCCCAGCCTTGCAGGGCCTGCATGATACACCCTTGTGCTTGGCTCCTGCAGCACCTCCCACAGGTCAGAGGTTTCACCACAACTCCTTGCCCCACAGAGCAGCTGGGAGGTCACAGCACTTCCCAAAAAAGAGCTGCACCAATACTGCTGTACAGCTATTGTGCATCCAGCCTAGCTACCTGCAGCCAAGCTCCTCCAGCTACTGGAGAAGCCCATCTGTGGCAGCAAGGGGCCATGAAGGAGCTAAAAAGCAGCTGAGCCTCAGCTGGGCTAAACTTAACAACTGGGGGTCTGCCAGAGGCGAGATCTGCTGGGGGTGTTCGTTACAGTGCCAGCTCTGCCCTGCGTGGCCCCGCAGCCTGCCCTGGCCACAGCCCATACCCACCCCGCCACGCAGTGCAGCCACATGTCCCTGGAGCAGCCAGGGTCTCAGAGGAGGA
>NW_010299083.1:0-4701 GCF_000700745.2 Antrostomus carolinensis | reverse complement strand
CACCCCTCTCCCACTGCCACCCCTGGGTATTGTGCTTGGAAGGCTCCTTCTCCCACCAGTGTGCTCCTCCCACATGCTCAGCTCATAAAATTCCTTCTCCACGTCTCCACCCTCTCATTGCCTTCAGCTGCTGTGGCCATGTGCTTTGGGGAGGCACCACAGCTTTCCCAGGTGATGCAAGTGATGGTGAAACAAATGCAGTAAAAACTTGATTAAAAAGCACTACCTTCTGTTAAAGCAGGCCCTGAGCTCTGAATGGAGTCCAAACTGCAGAGGGGTTTAAAGGAGAAAAGAAAAACACTAGATTTTACTTCTTCTGACACAAAAATATATGAATAACCACACTTAACACTGAGCATATAAGCACACATGTGGAAAGACTTGCAGTAAAGTATGATTAAGACCCTCAGCGTTGCCAAAACAGAGCAATGGCTAGCAGATGTTTCGCGGGGCCATTTGGTATTACAGTATCATGGCAGGAGGGAGTTGCATGGTCACTGAGTCTCTTTAAAAGCCCCTTTGTGGCTCAGTCCTATATCCCTGGGACTTTTCTCCCATTCACAGTGCCCTTGAAAATACAGAAGATCATGAAATACAGAGAGATAGCGACTTGCCCAATCCTGTACATTAGGTCAGTATTATAGCCCAGAAACAGCCCCAGGCGTAGCGTCTGGGGTGGGCAGTCTCTGCATAAACTGAAATAAATTACTTAAGTGACAGCTTAACAAGAGGGTCAGGGAAAATATGTTAAATTAGTTTCCATAGTACTGGCTGCTCAACTACTGAAAACTGAGAAATCTGAACCAAATACACCAAAACCAGCTGCTGTCAAATAAAAAATAATAATAGAGTGCAGGTAAGAGGAACAGATATGTTGCTCCGAGTCTCTTTTCTCAGCATATAAGCTGAACTTGGAGTGGTTGCACACCAAACAAGGCACAGAAATTTACCTCAGTCTGTCAAGTCGTATCATTTGCACCCAACACATCCCTGCCCAGTGCTATCAGGGAGCTCCAGCTTCCAGCCTGTGTGGGCTACCCTGAGCGATGAGCCATGGGCCAGCTGCACATGAACACGTTGGGAATGCCACGCAGCAGCACGTCATGCCCTGGCAAGCTTCTCTGCAAAGCCTCCGCCGTCCTTGCAGCCTGGAAGGGCAACCTGCCACCTGCAGCCCAGCTCCCAGGTCACTGCAGGGCCAGAGCAGAAGTCTTTGATGCCTGGGAGACAGAGTGCCCAGGTGTATGGACCTTCTGTCTTTCTTTCATGCGTTTTTCTCTCCTGTGGGGAGAAAAAGCAAACACAACTCTCTTAAAACAATGAGGTTTTGCACCTCCAAGGGCAGAAACTGTCTTTCCAACAGCCGTGTAATCTCTTCCCAGCCAGATGTTATGAGCAGAAAATATTTCCCTTTTGGGTGTTCTTTTTTACTCCCTCTCTGTGGCACAGTAAAAAAAATGACCGCAATAACTTTCTGCCTCTGCATTTGCTGGTCGCTGGTAAAGGGTGTGCAGCTGGCTGAGATTCTGACTAGTTAATCACAGCAAGTGAGGCTTTAACCTTCAGATATCTGAGAAGGGGCCACCCTTAACAGGTATAAGGCTTGAATTTATGGTCATGTTACAGTAGAGAGCTTATGGCATTTATCCCCAACAATTTTGTGTGTTACTGCCATGTTGAGATCATGCTACATAAAAACTGTCAAAAGACTTGCAGAAAATGGACAGGAAAAGGAAAAACAATTGAATTTTTACAGTATAAATAATTTAAGACAATAAATCAAAAGATTCCAATAATAACTTTGGATCGAAGAAATTTTAAAACATTGAGATAAATGTCAAGTATTCTCCCCCAAAAGTTAGAACACTTAGAACAGGTGATAATTTTTTTTCTAAGCAATAAAATCACAGAAAAATTTAGTTCTAGGTTAACCAAAGCTATTCACAACTTCAGGTCAAACTACCATACAGTGTTGCAGTTTGAAAAAGGGCGGGGGGGAAGCATTCAGAGAATTTAAAATGTTTCAGCTTCTATTTTTACAATGGCATTTTCAGCTTCTCATTTCACAATGGCATTTTCATTTCAAATTGACCTTAAAATTATTTTTAAAAAGGGATAAAACATTTGGATCATCCTCAGGCAATTCCCTCTTTTGTCTTCTCTTTCTTTACTGCTAAGGATCCAAATCAAATCCCAGACTAAGGATCCAAATCAAATCCCCAAACCATTATTCCCTTAGCTGCGTGGTTTCTAAAGGAGAAGGAAATCTTACCAGAACTGGAAATCTTCTGCATACCAGCCACCTCATATTTTTTTTCCTGAGTTACAGAAGTGACCAAAATATTAACAGATCCCTTCGGACTGTGGACAGATCTAGTAAGTGCCAAACTCATTTACTCCAAAATACTTGCAGCAAATGTGAAGGATGTCCTCATTAATATTCCACAAAGGTTTTAGGATCAACAGTAGCATGCATAATAGTATTTAATGACAGCAGGCCTTATTATCAGACTGATTTGGCCTCATCTGGCCTCTTTTGGCAAAATAATGTGCATAATAAGGTATGTTAATGTTAGGCTCTTTGGCAGGTCTTAGAAGATGAGACAGTACAGCTGGCAGGACAAAATGGGAGCAGCTGGAAGAGGAAGACATGGTTTCTACATATTAAAACATTTGACATTTGGTATCTGAAGGGAACACAGTTTGTTTAGAGCTAATAAATAACTCGCCAATGATGACAACCTGTAATGACAGCTTTTATTATGGTCTGGTTAATCCTCAAATTCAGCTTTGTCCTATTAGACCATCTGCCGTCAATTTTTTCCTTTTTCTTTTTCTTTTTTTTTTTTGCTTTGTTAAGTGTCCTGCACTTGAAAAGTTGTAGCCATGTAAATATGGAACGTATGTCTTGGAGTCATTGCTTGCACGGGGAGGGGAACTATCAGCAAGACTCCAGAGGAAAAGACACAGAAATGATTTCACAGAGCATCCAAGTGAGGAAGTGGGGATTATGCCATAGATCGTCCAGTGTTCTCCCGAAGATGACAGTTGATGGATGCTGGCTTGTTTGCAGGTCTGCTTGAATGCACTTTTCTTCAAACATCCACATTTCTAGACATGTGAAAATGCCACTTTTTCCACACTGAATGAACATGGCCTGTTTCTGACAGAGAAATTATAAGCCTCTCCCTCTACAAACATAAAACACGTTAGCACCAACGATTTATTCAAAGCCTGAGGTGATAACCAGGCAAGGCCATACATATTCCTTGCAGACACATCTGGTCACTATGGATGTGGTGTTACTATGTTTCTCACAGTCCTTATGATGCCTGATGTCACTCATTTTGGTACATTCTTAGATCTAATAACTCTGCCTGAAAGACAATAATTTTCACAGGCTCAGCACTGGGATCAGCTCTGTTTAATATCTCTATCAATGATATGGATGAGAGATTGAGTGCACCCTCAGTGAGTTTGCAGATGACACCAAGTTGGGTGGGAGTGTTGATCTGCTTGAGGGTAGGAAAGCTCTGCAGAGGGACTCAGTCAGGTTGGATCAATGGGCCGCAGCCGCCTGTATGAGGTTCAACAAGGCCAAGTGCTGGGTCCTGCACTTGGGTCACAACAACCCCATGCAACGCTACAGGCTTGGGGAGGAGTGGCTGGAGGGCTGCCCAGCAGAAAAGGACCTGGGGTGTTGGTAGACAGCCAGCTGAACATGAGCCAGCAGTGTGCCCAGGTGGCCCAGAAGGCCAACAGCATCCTGGCCTGTGTCAGAAATAGTGTGGCCAGCAGGATTAGGGCAGTGATTGTGCCCCATACTTAGCACTGGTGAGGCTGCACCTCAAGTACTGTGTCCAGTTTTGGGTCCCTCACTACAAGAAGGACATGGAGGTGCTGCCTCCATGGGCAGGTCCAGAGAAGGGCAGCAGAGCTGGTGAAGGGCCTGGAGCACAGGTCTTATGAGGAGCGGCTGAGGGCTGCCCAGCAGAAAAGGACCTGGGGTGTTGGTAGACAGCCAGCTGAACATGAGCCAGCAGTGTGCCCAGGTGGCCCAGAAGGCCAACAGCATCCTGGCCTGTGTCAGAAATAGTGTGGCCAGCAGGATTAGGGCAGTGATTGTGCCCCATACTTAGCACTGGTGAGGCTGCACCTCAAGTACTGTGTCCAGTTTTGGGTCCCTCACTACAAGAAGGACATGGAGGTGCTGCCTCCATGGGCAGGTCCAGAGAAGGGCAACAGAGCTGGTGAAGGGCCTGGAGCACAGGTCTTATGAGAAGCAGCTGAGGGAGCTGGTGTTGTTTAGTCTGGAGAAAAGGAGGCTGAGGGGAGATATATCGCTCTCTACAGCTACCTGAAAGGAGACTGGAGAGAGGTGCGGGTCGGTCTCTTCTCCCAAGCAACAAGTGATAAGATGAGAGCAAAGGGCCTCAGGTTGTGCCAGGGGATGTTTAGATCGGATATTAGGAAAAAATTATTCACTGAAAGTAATATTTTATGATGAGGATGGTGAAACACTGGAAAAGGTTGCCCAGAGAGGTGATAGATGCCCCATCCCTGGAAACATTCAAAGTCAGGCTGGACAGGGCTCTGAGTAACCTGATCTAGTTGAAGATGTCCAGGTTCATTGCAGGGGGGTTGGACTAGATCACAGAATCACAGAAGGAAGGGGTTGGAATGGACCTCAGGAGATCATCT
>NW_010299082.1:0-3581 GCF_000700745.2 Antrostomus carolinensis | reverse complement strand
GGCCTCATGGAAACTCCTGCAGTTGGTCCTGACCCCATAGATCTAGTCTGTCTAGAATCATAAATAAAGAAAAAAGATCCCATTGAAATAGGGAAAATGCTATGGGAATTGGGTCTGGTAACCCTTGAGCATCATCACAGACATTGCTAACTTCCATTTGTAAAAAACTACCCATGAGGGAGGAGCTGCAGGGGGAAGAGAACTTCCCTGCTCCTACCCATGAGGGAGGAGGCAGGATGCTGCATGACTCCAGCTTAGGGTTGGAGTTAAGTTGTGTGTTGGTCACTAGCACTGCACACTCAGTCTTCACTCTCATAGTCTCAGAGGTCCGCTCTCCTTCAGTGTGCAAGGAGACAGGACCTCTCCTTTGCCTTCCCATTCTCCAGAACTGTAGGCAAACCTTGGACAGAAGCAACTTGTTTTTCATCCTGTCATTGTGAATTTCAGCATGTCTCAGAGGTACAGACATCGAAAAATATCTCTGTGGGAGTAACCTGATGTCCTTTTAGTTCTTACAGACGTGTTATCCCAACAACAACGCGGCTGTAAGACTCGCAAGACACTGTAACAGTTGGAAGAGTCATGAAAGCATTTCAGATTTGAAATATTCTCTTGCAAATAAAACTTTTAATAGCAGGAAACCTGCAGGAATAGACAACTGTACTAAAAACAGTACAATCAGAAAACAAAGGCATATTGATTTTCACCCTGGGAAAGAGACACGCAGTTCACTTCCAGAAGGACATGGTCTAGTGGAAGGTGTCCCTGCTGATGGCAGGGGGGTTGGAACTGGATGAGCTTTAATGTCCCTTCCAATCCAAACCATTCTGTGATTCATTGACATTAAAGAGGTTATTTTATCACTATTATGTGATAGAGAATCCTGGATTTAAGATACAGCTGACCTTAAAGACACAAGTGGGGAAATAAAGCAATTAAAAAATCCACACGGATGCACAACATTCCTTTAATAATAATTTATCCAGAGAATACAGATGAGATGTACAACACTACTAATAAAGTATACAATCCCTATCAATGTCAGTAGATAGACACACTTGGAAATATACTGTGAACAATATTTGAATAATCTGGAGAATTATTTAAGAGACAAAATCACCAGCATACAAATTCTGTGTGTAAACTTCAAAGGCTACTTTACAGGGAAAAAAAAAGAAAAAAGAAAAGTTTTGGTGATTTCCATACTCTATTAACAGAAGCTAATTTTTGGAATTTCCAACTAAGTAGTGATGTAAACTAATTTTCTTTTAAAATAATGGGTTTTTAGTAATCTTGCTGCTTTTTGAAAATAATTACATTCATTTTCTTTCCATTATATAAGAGTCACTTAAAAATTAGTCTCCACATAAAAAATCATCATCCAGCAGACTGCAGTAAGTTAACGTGATGCAGAAGTCATTGCATTCATTTCATTAGGAAAGCTCATATGCAAATATATAAACATTTAGAAGATAACAGCCATTAACATGCTTGTATAGTGATTCAGATGATGCAATTCAACAGAGGCTTCGGTCAGTAGTTCAGAAATATGTGACATGGTCACTTTCTTGTTAATACTGCCATTATATTCTGGTTTGGCTTCTTCAGAAACCCGAGTTTCAGCACATATATGCTTTTGTTTGGTTAATCAATTTGGAAGATAAAAGGTTCTTTAATCTTGGTCAGAAGATACTAAAAATTTTCTTATTATTTAAGAGTGAGGAAGTATTTCTTTTTCCTACTGAAACAGGTTTTAAGTGTTTTAAAATTCACAGTAACATTATGCAATCATGCTCCTAAACTACCACTGCAACTGGAAACGATCCTGCTTTTTGTGTTCCCTTGTTTTTTTAACATCTATGCTATCTACACAGCAAATCAGACAGCAGTTACCTGAATTAAATCTAAGCTAAAGGGAAATGAGTTTATTTAAATAAAGGTTACTTATCTGATTAACTCCCTTATACAGTTCACTGTATAGGAACATTGGCGATTGCCCAGTGAAGTGAAAGCAAGTCAGGTGCAGCTGAACTTATCTTTACCATTGACTTCTCAAAACTACTTAAAAGGAATTAAGTCAGCTACGTGCTCAAGTTAGAAATCTGGCAAAAAATTAATACCAAATAAATTCATGTTCTTGAAAATGGTTCAATGAAATCAGCTTGGAGACTCCTAGTTTGAAGGGCACTTGATGGCAACACTTCCTCATGGAAAAGACAGCTTTTGTGGTACTCATACTAAACAAAAAAGCTTAAAAGCTTTGAAGCCAGACAAAAGGAATCAAATTAATAACTTTTTTTTTGTTGTTTTTCCTTTATCTACTTTTTTTAAAAAGACACATACTTTGGCTCTTTCATATATTTGGATTATGCTTCCCAAAGACCAACAAATCTCCATGTCTGGATGCTTTTTATGTGATTTTAAAGATATGTAAAAGATGTCTCAAAGCTGAATTTTTACACTATTACACTTGAAACAATTATCATGTGTCATTAGAATTTACACATTTCACAGCTGCTATAGCTACTTCCTCAAACACCAGCAGGCCACATTTGGTGAATGAGGTTTTTTTTTTTCACAGAATCACAGAATGGTTTGGGTTGGAAGGGACTTTTAAAAGTCATCTAGTCCATCCCTCCTGCAGTGACCAGGACATCTTCAGCTAGATCAGGTTGCTCCGAGCCGTGTCCCATCTGACCTTAAATGTTTCCAGGGATGGGGCATCTACCACCTCTCTGAGCAACCTGTGCCAGTGTCTCACCACCCTAATTGTGAAAAATTTCTTCCTTATATCTAGTCTGAATCTTCCCTCTTTTAGTACCATTATCCGTTGTCTTATTGCAATAGCAATCGTAGAATCATTTAGGACAGAAAAAACCTCTAAGATCATAAGAGTCCAACTGTAAACCCAACACTGCCAAGTCCACCACTAAACCATGTCCCTAAGCACTATGTCTGCATGTCTTTTAAATACCTCCAGGGATGGTAACTCAAATATCCAGTTTTATATTTCTTTTTTTTCCTAAGCTTTGTCTCATTTCTCCCTAGGACAGATGTGACTACGTATACTCCCTAGGACAGATGTGACTACGTATACTCCCTGTTTCACTACTTTATTGTTTCAAACACTCCTGGTTTCTCTCATTATCGCTCTGTACAACTACCCGAAAGGAGGTTGTAGAAAGGTGGGTGCTGGTTTCTTCTCTCAGATAATTAGTGATAGGACAAGAGGAAATGGCCTCAAGTTGCACCAGGGGAGGTTTATATTGGATATTAGAAAAAAAATATTTACTGAAGGAGTGGTCATTATTTACTGAAGGGAGTGGTCAAGCCCAGGGCAGTGGTGGAGTCACCATCCCTGGTGTTCAAAAACCATCTAGACACGGCACTGGGGGACATGGTTTAATAGGCATGGTGGTGTTGGGTTGATGGTTGGATTTGATGATCTCGGAGGTCTTTTCCAACCTTAATGACTGTGTGATTCTATGATTATCCATCCGGGCTGCGGAGTAACGACATCTTCCTGAAAAGTAAAAAGAAATAAAATAGAATAAAATAAATAAAATAGAGAAGAAGACAAG
>NW_010299081.1:0-18973 GCF_000700745.2 Antrostomus carolinensis | reverse complement strand
ATTCTGTGATTCAGAAGTAGGGACCTGCTTCAGATGGGGATGAGACATTGTGGAGGTGCTGTTGTCTGCACTGACGGCGAGGGGCACCCCACTCATCTCCAGCTCTGGGCTGCAGATACCTACGTTTAAGCAGGAAGAATCTCACTCTATAATTTTTTATTCGCTATGTTCAGTGAGATCAAGGAAAGCGTAGCACATACAAATAAGCCCATAGCAATTTCTAATTCTAAATGGTACAAAACAAATAGCATTAAGAAAAGGAATTGTAATAGGTTTGACTTGTTAAACGTATGCAAGCACTGGTTGCATAGGAACTAACACACAAACTCATTGTAATTATGTCAGTGATAATAACAACCACAGGGAAGATTAATTTCATACTGTCTCTGAATTAGCATCTTCTATTTTCTAGAGGTGGAAAAAGAAGAAAGCATGAAGAATGCATTTGTGCTTGAAAGGGTAGATTTTGAGATCTATTCATAATAAGATAATTATTGCTTTTTAAGGTAGCAGGAGATACACTTATTATGCTTAATAATGTCTCTATGAAGAACACAGAGCCAAATAATCAACAGTTGTCCTGCCTCACAAAATTTACAATTAAAGGGTGTGATCTGAAGCAGTAAAAGGAAGAGCAGCAAAGTAGACAAAAGTGAGAGATAAACTGCTCTACTTGGAAACTGAACACAGCAAAACAAAAGGCTGTTAAAGCATATGTGAAGTAGGTTAATAAAACTACTATGTCACCAGTACCTGTAATGCCTACAGTAGAGTATTTTTGCCAGACCTGTGAGTATCATTAAAACAAAAATTGAAGTCATGTTTAAAAGGATGTCCTTCATAAAGCAGTATTTCAGTAACTGGTGATTTTGACCTCTACATCTCAAAACAAAATGTCATAACAGTATTGTAGGTGTAACATTAGGAATCATGAAAGTTGATCTACTGTCCCAGAAAAAATATCAGTAGCAGGCTAAACTAGTAAAGCAGAAAGAGGAGTACAAGGAGTATTTTAACACTCTGTTGGGAGTGCTGGGTACATATCATCTCTCCAGCAATTAGGCTGAAAGTTTTTCAGATTTCTGTTATGAATAAGGTTTCAGAGGGAAAAAAGGCACAGCATGTGCATCTTAGCCCTTCTCTCTGATGTGTAAGGATAAGCTCAAACAAAACTAAAAAGCCCAGGTTTCTCTGTAAATATTTTTTTCTGATTTCTTTCTGGTTTTCCACCAGGTCTGTTAATCTTTAGGGGAAACTTCAAACAATTTTCAGGCTATTTAGCTCCACTAGTGGGCTAATTTGGCCTTGAAGCCAATGTCTGCCTTAGAAAGTGCAAAAGGACCAAAGTGCAGAGTGAAAGACTAGGTGCTGAAGAGCCAACACTTACCCCATACACTTGATGGACGACTTACTTCCATATAGCCTGAATGCTCCTTGATGGTTGGAGTGCATTGCATGCTGTCCTGAAGAACCTATTCTAGTTCAGCTCATGTGAAAGAAAATCACTTCACATGCTCCCAGACCCAAGTGCAGTAAATGGAAACAGTCGGGAGGTTCAATTCAAAAGCTTGCTCTTTGTCTGGACTAAAATGCTAATATAAGGGCAACTTTATCATAAAGTGATGTATATACATCACTTGCAGAAAAGCCAGTATGAATTCTGTGCATCACCTAAATATTAAATTTAGCCCTCAGACAATTTGAAATTAAGAATCTATGCAAATATTTTATATAACACCAGTTTCATAATCTCCTTTTGAATCTTAAATAAAACATCCTGTTATTCTATTTTTATTGCCAGCTTGACATGAACATTTAATGTGCAAGTATATTTTATAAATATATAAATAGCTACTTTTTCAAAACAGGGCTTAAATGTGTAGCTGCAGGTGATTCACTAAGAAAGAAAGAAGTACTTATAATACACAAAATAATACAGTTGTCTGGTAAGTGCACACAAAAGAAGGTTCATCCACATACAAAACAGCTCTTGAAGACATAAAAGTCATCTTCCAATTGTTGCTTCATGGTTTGAGACTCCCCTTAGATGCAGAAAAACAGGAAGCATCTGTTTCAGATAGGCAAACAGACTTGGCATCTCCCAGTAAACACTGTTTTTACTTCTGTTGCTTTTCAGCTATGTGTTAATTCTAGGCATTGTAAGTTGGAGTTTCTAAAACGCCTTCTCCTTTTCTAGCCTCTAAGCCTCTATAAGCACATGAAACAAATTAAGGGATAATGAAATGCTGCATAGTTTGTGCACTATATTATTTTCTTCTATGTATTACTAAAAAATTTGCCATAAAGTACAGTACCTCCAGCTGCTTGATGTAAAACCACATCAGTATTAAGGAAGTGTTCTTTTGTCTTTACCAACTTGGCAATGGCTCATAACAGTTTTCTCTTCAGACTTTGCCTACGGAAGGAAAAAGAGAGGAACATTGCTTGTATCTTCAAAATTATTGTGTAAAGTTTTATATATATGTACATATGCATATATATATATATCCAGTAATTGCCATGCTTTTTATCTCAGCTTTCTCAGATTTATTCTCCAGAAAGCATAATCAGGTGGTGAAGAAAACTGATCAACACCCTTTCAAAGAGCAGAGAACAGTGTTGCTTTCCTTTTTGCTTCCTCTGAATTTCTTTTGAAATTTCTATGTTTTATCTGGGTTTAAAAAATGATTTTTAAACTAGAAGTTTAGAGACCTTTTATGGCTGATGGGAAAACTATTGTGACATCATGGTCTACCAAAGAAATGTTACAAATCTGTGATCTAGACTCTTGATATAGAGGGAAAATACCCCAAAATGGTGTTATCACTGCTTGGAGAAGGTATCAGGACCAACATCTAAAAGGAAGAGGCTCAGACAGACCTAGAGTGGGAAACCATGGCAGGACTGAGAGGAACTTAATCATCCACCATCACCTATGGATGAAAATAGGATCTAGAGAAGAGAGCTAGCAACTGAGAGGATATTCTTATGACAGTTTTGGTATTGGTTATTCAGAGATCACAGATATTCTGTTAAGTAAATGTCTCACTTGTAGACACAATGTCTTTCCTGGAGATGAAAGGTCAGCTAGGAGCTCTAGCTGGGGAGACACTAAGGAGTAAAAGTAGGGCTCTAGCTCCTGCTAGCCACACCCCTCTCCCTGCCTCTGAACTCTCGGGACTTCTCCAACTGGCCAGGTTTTCTCAGGGAAGGGCACTTTCCTCCCCTCCTTTGTGGCTTTCACCAAGCTCTGAGTGCAGCAGCTAGGACAGGGCACAGGAGCCTTTGAGGACCTCCAGCCTTGCTATTTGGAACTGTGTTGTCTCCCCAAAATTCATGACTTTCTCAGTTCATTGAGTGATTGCAAACAGGAGAGGACACCAAAATACTCTGCTGCACATTTTTTTTCTTTGAGATGCTTATAGGGTGGTTCCTCAGTGGCCGTGGGGTAGTGGCTGCTCCAGCTGAGATATAACCTGGGAGCATTGCTAGGACTTATACAGGCAGCATTCTGCATCTGTGCTACTTTTAATTCCTATAGTTTGTTAGTCCCTAGAAAGAGACCCCACTTTTGTTAGCCCATCCCCTGGCAGCTCTGTTTACACCTTGTGATGGAAATGCTCCCCACAAGAGAAAGCCCTGGCAGTCTCCTGCCCTCTGAGCCCAATGTGCCCATCTTGGCTTCATTTCATCCACAGCAGCATTTGCTTTTTATGCATTTGCTGGGAGCACAATGACAGGTCTCCCAGCCCAGGTCTCTATGTGCAGCTGCCAGGGCTCCAGCCACCTGCACCCACAGATCTGGGAGTGGGGAAGCCCAGGAGACACATCACAGCCCAGGGCAGGGATCCTGGTGGGACCCTGCCTTTGTCAACATCCCAGGGCAATGCATCGTGGTGCTGAGCCTTGCCATCTGACTGTTCCTATATCCACTCTGGTCACATTACCCCAAACCTCAGGGGTAACCGGCATGCCCGGATAGCACACTCACCTTGTGGTGACACACCAGCAGCCCAGCATTGCTTGCAAGCCTACCCCTAGGCAAGGGGTGAGGGCTGGGAAAGGGGTCACTGCTCCACCCATCTGGGCAGCAGCTCTGCCATAGTGCCGCCTTATTTTCTGCTGCATGCTCATTGTAGACCCAGTCATTTTTTTCTTTTGTTCTAGACACATTGACAACTTGGGTGGCAAATAGTCCCTGCATGAGAGTGACACTGAATTGCTCTAACATTCAAGGAGATTTCATTTACACTTGGTGACAGAAAAAAGTAATTACCAGAACTTTCACAGGCAGTTAAACATTCAAAATACATTACACATCAAAACTTACCAAAAGCTGATTATATCAATGCCAACTTGGGATTTTTGTAAGTATGTGGAGACCTCCAAAAGCACTGACTTGTCACAGAAATCTTAGTATGTTTTGCAAAAAAACCTGCAAAACACTCCTTTCATTATTCATAATTGCAAGAGGGACCGGGGTGATCAGTTGGCATGGCACAGGCTAGGAATACAGTTCCAAAAAATTCTTGAATTAGTGAGCAACAGCATTTCTTTCAGAACAACACTCACTTATCATTTAAAAATTCTCTACTACAGGAGAATTTACCACAGCTCTTGACAAGCTGTTCCAAGAGTTAAAATACCAGCCTTTGAATTTGTCTAGTTTCATTAACAGACACTGAATTTTGTCTGTGTTAATTTAAAGAGCTTCTGTCACTGTATTTCTGCCCCTGTAGTTACACTGAGACTCTCAGGGCATTCATCCTTCTCTTGGCCATTAGAGATAGGTTGAGATCCTTGGTGCTCTCACTGGAAGATGCATTTTTCTGGTCCTTCAGACATTTTTATGGCTCTTCTTTGTACCAAGCTTGTTTTTTGAGTATATTCTACAAATGACCGGAATGGGACAGTGTGTTCCAGCAAGATGGTACCAGTATAATAAACAGATGAGTTATCTCACATCCCTGCCTGTATATCTGAGATTGCTCTACCTCCTTTTTGATTAAACCTTGCATTGGGAACTCGTGCTCAGATGGTTGTCCAATGGGACCCCAGATCTCCTCCAGTGTTGATTTGCTCTAGCAGTGTCCCATCTTCTTTTGTTCATTCTTTGTTCCAAAACACACAATACTACTTTTGGCAATATTAAAATGTGGGGTTTGTGTCCAGCTTAGCGAGCACAGAAGATTAATTTGTGCTCCTTCTCTCAGTGAGATTGACTCGGGCTACCACCCTCTTTTCATGGCATATAAAATCAGCATGAATCTTTTGCAAGAACGGGCAGCAGGATCCTTTGAGATTAAACCTAAAATCACCCATTTGAGATTAAAAAAAAAAATCAAAGTCTACATGGAGTAACATGGACAATGTTTACTTTTTTTCCATTGCAGAAGTGAAGCCTAATGACATATTCTGAGTGGTCAGTGTACGTTGGCTGGTGATTTTCTGTGTCTCCTTTATGGTTCTGTAAAGCAAGAGCCTAGAATTAGCTGGGGTTTGAAAGGCAAAGTAAGATTTTTCTCTTTCCATTTCAACTCCTTCAAGTTTGGAAGGGCTCAGCTGGTGGGTTTGATGCCTAACAAAGGCAGGCTAGAGAAAGCAGCTGACTACGGACACATTTAAATCCCACCCTCAGAAGTTCTCTCTCCACTGAAGATCTGTAATAAATGTAATCCATTCCAACACTTAGGGAAGTTCGTGTTTAGTCTAATTTAATATTAAAATATTGGGCTGTAGATCCTCAGATCGAGCTCATATAACTTGTAACACATTCTGTGTTTTTTGTCAAAGTCTTTATCCTTTTCTCAAAACCAAAAAAGAAAGAAATTGTTGGGATGGGGAAGAACAAGCAGTATAACCAGAACTTCAAAAAAGCATAAAAGATCTAAAATTACACTTGCAGCTTGATGCTCAGAGAGGATAAATAGCAGATACACACACACACAAAACCTCCCTTTTTCCTTTGATGTCCCTAATACAAATGCTGTCCAAGGGCTGTCTTGCTTACTTTTACGAAATAAACATGTGGAATCAGAGCCCAAGGCAGATGTATTACCGACTAGCGATTTCCTGTGTTCACTGAAGCTACAAGGAGTAAGATAACAAGAAAGGAATAAAATTCAGGTTGTAATACAGGCCTGAACAGCATATTGATGCCAGTAACAGTGTATTTTCCTGCTCTTATTTTATTAAGATATATATGAAATTGCTAGGTTAGTCAGTGATTTCACAGAAAACCAGTGAGCACTTGCTGGCTCCCCATGGTTATCCAGCCCAGGGCTCTTTATGGAAGTGACACCTTCCCTGCTCTCCAGCCACATCCGTACTTCAACTTCCACTCCAGTCTCCTCTTTCACCATTTGTCTCCAGACTTACCACCTCCCCTCTCATCTCCTACTCCCGCTTTTACCTACATGGGAAGGCAGATTTGAGACAAACCCTCCGCACCAAAAAAACTCCTGATGGTTGGGGAAATCAGACATTCTTGTTAAAACATGCTGCCCTTGCTCTTGTTTCTGTACGTCGGGAGCAGTTTCCCTTGGAGAAGTAGTGTTGGGGAGCTTCTTGCAATAGTAGATAGTGGCTGAGGCCTTTCCCTGCAGAGTTTTGGAAGCAGAATTAATCTGCTGGGAACTGAGATGGCATTTCTGTCATGAGAAGGATTTTTTACATTTTTGTTATGGTGGGAGACAGGAACAGGAAGAGTCATGAGCACCTTAAGGAGCTTGAGATGAAGTTTAGCACTGCCTGCAATGTTCTGTTGGGAACATCACTGCTGGGGAAGGGAGAGCTGGTGCTAACAGCCTGAATTGGATCACAGTCCTTTCTCAATCTCCTTGCTGGAATATGTTTACTATTAAAGCTCTTATGGTTGCAAATTGCAACTCAGGTTTCTTATTAATAAATAACAACAAAAGTAAAAAAGAAGGTTTTAAAATAGAGTTAAAAGCATGGGAATAGTAGAGTTTGTGAAGCTCTGACCCTGCCATGATGTGGATCCCTCCTGTCAGAAGTCACAGTGTACATTTCAGGGCACCATTTGTTGTGGTAAGAGCTACTCTAACACTGGGAAAAGTCTCCAGAGAGAAACAGATTCTGGAAAGAAATCCTCCAAGTTTTCAACAAATTCTCTCTATGATTGCTTGATCCCAAGACATGCCCAAGTTGTGTTTATTACAGTTCAGGAACATGGAAAAGGAGAAAAAAATAGTCTGGGACTATTGGCTGATTAGTACAAGTTGGTTATATAACATTCCATATAATATTATATTAATATTTATTATATTTTATGTTATATGTATTATATATTGTATTAATGGCTGATTATGCATTATATTATTAAAATAACAATGACTCCTTAGAGCTCTTTCCACAAGCTGGAGCTTCTTATAGTCTTGGGAGATCATTCTGCAGCCAGAAACAGCTGAAGTAGAAAGCAGATCTAGGTATCCCCAAAGTTTGATCAGCTGTGTTTCCCATGCATTTTCCTGACAAACACACATTGCTCGCTGCAGAATAGGGCTGTGTGAATTAAGCTGACTATCAGGTTGGGGGTTTTTTTGCCACCATAGGTTTGGAAAAAAAACAAAAACAGGATATGCTGTCTAGAATATGGTCCCATTGAGAACATTTCCAAATATTATCTCCATCTGTGGTGAGAGAAAACTTTCAGGATAATTTATTCTATGCTATTTTGAACACACATCAGTTTATGGTCATACTCATTAACTACTATTGAAAATTTTATTTGAAGAATACAGAGTTGCAAACACTACATAGGAAAAGATCAGTCATCAGGTGCATAAACAACATTTTAATGGCTAAATGCTTTTTTTACATTAAAATCAAAGTAAGATCAATACCTGAGGGACAGGGATGCTAAATTATGTCAGTGTTTTTTGACTATTCTAGTAAATCATAATGTTGAGTTCCTGAGTAAGTGGGGCAGAAATCCATAAAGTGAGTTTCTGTGAAAAAAAAAGACACAAAAAATAATGAACAACTTTGTTAACTTAAAAAAAGACCAGCTCTAAACAAAGTATAAGAAGGGAAATGAGCTTAGACCTTCATGATTCCCTTAACCTCATATGTTAGGCAAGACTGACTTGATGGCAGTATGCATCTTTCTACTGCTTTATCCAATACAACATCCCTTTTAGAAATTTAGGAACAGTTTAAAATTAATTAATAACATGAACTAAATATGAAACTATAAATACAATACCTGTCCTGCTCTCGCTCTATTCAATGTTAAATTTTATGTATTTTATGTTACTTGCTTAATTTCCATTTTCAGTACTTCATCAGTTTTATCTTTAGGTTTCAGAATTAATAATCTCTTAAAATGCATTATATCCATTCACATCTCCCATCTCATAACTAGTTCTTTACCCACCCACAAATTCATGGTAACATCACTCCAACAGTCTACACTTATATCACTTCTTCAAAGTATGTAGTATTTCCATCTTTCATCAGAAACAGTTCTCTACCACTACTTGGTAAGTAGGAATTCCACTTTTTTAATAATTTGCCTTTTAGTCAAATACAGGACCAGATCTAGACAAAAATATTGCAACTCTGTCCAAACACTAGCCCAAAAGCACCAGGCAGCCAGAAAGGTCGCTCCAGATTCCACTACTGCACGGACTTTGGGAACTGAGAACAGTGGGAATGTCCCTGCACTTTCCAGCAGAGGATGCAAGTGGGAGAAAAAGGACAACCTTCCTATGTCCAGGTTGGTTTGTTGTCAGGACATGCCTGGTCAACTGAAGTTCCTCCAACATCCCTACTGCAGTTACAATACAGTTCCTGAGGTATGGTTCCCTTAGGGTATGGTACTCCAGGGGCAAAGAGAATAATAATTAAAAAAAAAAAGAAGGAAGATTCTGTGATATTACAAATGTCAGATAAGGGTAGCACTGCATGAATCAGAGAGAAAGAAGATGCTTATTACTAAGCAAACCGCTTCTATTTATATACAAATAACTATGGCTCAATTATTCACTTAAGCACTGCTTTTAGACAAATATGCTTTCTGTAAAGCAAAAGCAATGTGGTAGAAGCTACTTTCCCTTACCTCCCTTCAAACAGTACGGTCTTTATGCTTGTTAAACTATTATACAGTATGTAATCTCATTAAGCCTGTGAGAAAGCGGCAAATTTGCCCTTTAGATTTTGTTATTTTTTTAATTACATGGATTTTAAGCTTTCAGGATCTAAATCCAAGCTACTAGTGCTTTTTTTTTTTCTTTTTTAATAGAGAGTCAAACATGAGAGGATTATAGGTAATGGCATTACAACATCTGTACAGGGATGGTGGGAGAGATTTGACTGAATGTCTTAGAATTGTGGGAGGAATATATTTAACTGGTTTAAGTAATGTAAATTTTGCGAAATTTTGGACTTTTTCTACTTTAGATTGGATATCAGGAAAAATTTCTTCACCGAAAGGGTTGTCAAGCATTGGAAAAGGCTACCCAGGGAAGTGGTGGAGTCACCATCCCTGGAGGTATTTAAATGATGCGTACATGCGGCACTTAGGGACATGGTTTAGCAGTGGAGTTGGCAGCATTAGGTTAATGGTTGGACTCAATGATCTTAAAGGTCTTTTCCAACCTAAATGATTCTATGATTCTATTACAGCAGCTTGGTATTTTTTTCTCCGTTATTTGAAGTAGTTCTTAAGTCACTGAGATCATCTTTTGCACTTAAATCAAATTTTAAATGATACATTTGTGACAAGCTTTTTAGTCTTTCCTAATCATCTTTTTATGTGATGCTGTTAGTATGCAGTTATCTCCTGAATTTCTGTGATTGGTGCCTTCAAGCACATCTCAATGGAGTGTTTTCTTTACCCTGACACATTTATGTTACTTTCAGCTTGGTTAGAGAGGCAGTTTTATTGTTATACAATTTCTTCCCTTGACGCAATACTGATTACACTTATTTATGACGTTGTCTCTGAAAGTGAGTTTTTTACAATTCTCCAGGGCAGAATTTTATTCTCAGCAATTTTCTTGTTTACAGATTCCTTCAATAAATATTAGAACAAGGTGTGTATAATGGAGACCACGCTTTGGTTACAAATAAACTTAAAGCATTAAGCCAAGTGGATAGAGTAATGTAAGATGTGACATCCACTGCTTGTTGCCTTAGCTATCATTGATTGAATAATGAATTAGTGGCATCTTACAGGGTTGGTACTGGGAGTTCCCTAGATGCAGACCAGTGCTGAGATGCGAGTACTACATCTCCTACAAAGTGAGCACAACCCATTTCAGCTTAGTGGTTGGTGACAGATATGGGACAAGTGACCAGAGCAAAGGAAGTTTACTCAGTGTTGCTCGTTTTGTTTATTTTCATGTGGAAAAGGAAATTGCCACTACAGAAGCTGTTGCAGCTGGTTATTAAGGGTGTTCAGTCTGTTCCCTCTGGGGTGCCTCATTGCTGGTGCTAGAGGAGCACTGCACAAGCAAGTAATGCATTTTGATCTGGGACACTGAGGCTGGACACTTTAAGATGCTGAAACTGTAACTGTTGTCTCACTGGAGGGATCATTCCTTAGGAACAAGTGAACAGCAGAGATTCACCTTTCCCTCCTCTGAAGACAGAGGGGCACTCATTAGAGCCAGCTATCCTGTAATCATTTTTGGACACTTAAGGTGTTGTAAGAAAATTTCTCTACTACTTCTTTTCAGCAGCTGATATGTAACTTTGAGAGATTTTCTCATTTTATCAGAATGATAATAATGCCCATAAAACCACTAACATTTCTCCCAGTTTGTGGAGCTGTATCTTCTTTCGCTATTTCTTTTGCTTAAAAACTTGTACAAGAGGCTAACACTAAATGAGAGAGAGAACAAGTGTATGTGTAGTAGCAAAGAGTAATGTTTCCTTAAAAAGCTCTTGCTGTCGCTTCCCCCTCACCCCACTAAAACTCAGGCTGTTGTATCAAGAATTGGTATTTGCTTATACTTGGAAATGTAAAGGGATCTGGATGAGAAACTTCCTATTACTCACTGACGATCCTCGTTTCCCTAAGGTTTTTCGTAACTGCTCAGTGCAACTCTTACCCCACTCAGCTCAAAAGAGAAAGTGTCTCCACGGAGGGCTCTTCCATTCACGGCAACAGCACGAGGTCTGAGTTTCAGGCCAAGAATCGTAATTTTGTTGTACTTCAGAGTGTCAGCCCCTCGGTAGCCATTTTTAAGTATTTCTGTCTTCAGGTTTCCCTGGAAAAAGCCACAGAGAAAATGTTAGGACCATGACAACTCTTTGGAGGTGACTCACTGCATACCATTACTGTTGTGGTCTCATCTTTGTCAAGGAGTGTATAGAATGTCTTCTAAAGTAGACATTAAAGTCTGAGACCGTAAAGGTAAAACAACCTGCACATTAATTTTCATATAAGAAAGGTTTTGTGTATCATTATAAACTTCCAAGGTAAGAAACAAAATAGCATTTTCAACATACATTTGGAATCTTCTTGGACATGTATTTTTCTACTTATAATCAATGCAAATTTGGTTCTCGTACCCATTTACAGGGTACAGTGGCATATGCAAAGCCAAAATCCAGATACGGAGATTCAATTAGTGACCTTAAGGCAGATTTAATTAACATCTGAAACTGCTTTAAACTGTTAGCATCTTCCACAAACATCAACTGCTAGATATTTTGCCCCACATCTCCACAGCTCCTGCTAGAAATCTCTGCTTTATATGTCCCAGCTTAAGTACACTGAAGAAACACCATATCTCCACAGAGCCTTGTTTGTTGTACTTCTTATTTACTATATATCCCATATTTAGGGGCATATCAAGAGGACATACAAAGTCATTAAACAAATTCATTTGGATCACCAGTGACAGTAATTTCCCATACAAGCAATGAAGAGGAATCATTGCATTTGTTATGTGATCAGAGTTGTTAAGGAAATAAAGATGAATTGCACTGCTCAGGAAATGATGAATTGCTATCCAATCATGACTTTTTAAAAATATGCCAAGGAGAAACCCATGATGGAACCTTTTGCATAAATTAGCTTATGTTATTTCAATGGTGCATGGTAGGAGGGGAGCAGAAGCTAGATCACAGTATTTGTAACTTCGGGCTGTGCTTAGACTGCTTATTTCAGGCATCCACACTAAAAATAAGTGCTAATCACCAGCACACTGATTTAAACTGCGTAAATAAGGAATGTTGGCTATTATGGAACAAATGGGGAGAGGCCTCTAAAGCCTCTGGAGAACATGTTAGGCTACTTATAGATGGTGTCTTTTCCCCATTGGCAGAGCTCCAGCATAGAGGGATGTTCAGTATAGAGAGGTAACCCCCCCTACAGTGATTTATTGCTGTCTCAGGTTTGGCTAAGCAGGAGAGCTAGCTCAAGGTGGCCACATGGACCCAGTAAGCTCAGTGTGATGCTGAACTCAGTGATTACAACTGTATTAATAAATAAGGTTGCACCCAAGCTCTGAGGCCCTAAGCCAGCACTCTGCAGTAGACACCAGTGTCCCTCTGAGCAAGGTCTAGAACTGAAGGCCTTGGGGAGACAGTGAAGTGATGGTCCAGGGGAATGAGTGACCCTCACCTCCTCAGCCATCTAATGGTTAAAGCAATTGCCCAGGAAGGTCCTGAGTTCTCGTCAGAGGGAGGGAACTTATGGATATTACTCAAAGCCTGATAAACGCAAACCAAAAAGTAGTTCTGAATCTGAGGCCAAAAGCCAGGACTTCCTCCTACAGTTCTTTCTTACTGTCTTGCTCTGATCCTATGAACTTCACCATTTTTTTCCCTTACATTCTTCCCCTGAAAATTGGACCAGTTTTAGGAGGAACTTGTTTGCAGGCTATTTGGTTGCCTAGTGGCTAGTTTCAGAAACTGCCTGCCCACCAGCATCCCCTTAGTGTTCAGACTCACTTGTTATGGTCTGAGCACATCTGCCTTGTCTGCCACCTTGGGATGGAGGCAGAGTTTACAGCTCACCCTGTTCATCCCTGAAGTACAGCAGATCTTATACATCTGGCTCATGTATTTTTCTAGACTGGTAGGCTTGATATATGGGACACTTTGACTCGGGGCACTTTGACTTAGGTCACTTAGCCATTGCGTGTGTCAAAATGGAGGTGTCAAGCGAATTAAAATACCAACTGCAGTGAGACAGTACCAGAGAGCGGGCAGCTTGAATTGTTCTCTGAGATTTAAGTGCCTGCACTAGTCTTGAATTCTTCTTTCTACTTCTGGGTTGTTTAAATGAAAACATAAAAGAGAGGGTCTAATTCTGCAGCTGTTACCTGCACGACACTGCTGGGTTCAGAGTAAATGCTATGATGTCAGAAATTAACAGTAAATCTCTTAGGGAACAACACTCGTGTGTTCTCCTAAAAATAGGTATGATTAAATTATTCATCCACAATTTTTTAATAATATAGAAATGTGCAACAAAGACCAAGACTTTCATACATTTCTCATACCTCCATAATTTGCTATTTGAAATGAATAATAAAAAATTGAAAATAGAGATTATTTGAATGCAGATAGGGACTTCAGTCATGGATTTACAGGCAGAACTCAAATATAAGCAATGAGAAATGGAAGTTCCAGTGAATCAACAATCTAATTTGCACAGATCAGAATTTAATATAAAGCTGGATATTGTTTTTCTGTAGCCTTCCTGCGGTAAATTGCTATACACAGACTACAGAAAACCAAAGTGATTTTTCTTCTTTTTGCCATTTAAATACCATTTTTTGAAGAAGAATATTTTTTTTTCTTGGTAAATGAAGAAGAAAATAAATTTTAAAAATTATGTTTAAAATCTAGACAGGTGGTATTAGTTCCAGGAAAATAATTCATGAATATACAATACTACATAATAAAACCCACCGACTTACCCTGGCTAGCTCTTGCTCCTGGAAGACATACATTCTTAGAGCAATGCCACAATAGGGGTTAACACAATTTTATTCTTTTGAATATTTTCTGTAGACTACTTTGGGGCTTTTAGGAACACACAGTGTGAAAACAATATCCTATTTCTTACAAGATGCTGGAATCGTACATAAAATATGATCTGTGTAGATTGTTGAAATACGTTAAGATTTCTTACAATAACTCCCACAACTTACTGTCATATACTTAAAAGCTTCTAGTAGATTTATTTTGTAGTATTTTTCTCAATTGAAGCCTATTCTGTTGAGTTTTTCTTTTGAGCTTTCTCAGGAGATGTCTGCGCAGAAGTGAGTGCTGCGTGAAAGGCATTAGTGCACTGACCCTGGGCTAATCTATCTTGGTGCTGCATGGAGCATCTGATGGGCTCAGTGGGTTACCAGTAGCGTGCTGAATCACTCCGCAGGAGACCAACCATGGGAGCCACCTCCATGCTGTCAGACAAGGAATCACAAGCTACAGAAGTGAGGCTATGTAGTTCTCTGGGCCACAAAATAAAAGCCTCAAGTGATCAACATTTAAAAGTTGCTGGGGTACCCTGAAGAGAAGAACGTAGCCTTCTCCCAGCCATCAGACTGAAAGTGATCAAAGGAGGAAGACAAGTAAAAGGTCCTTTGTCCCCAGAAGCAGCGACTCAGAAAAAAAAAAAAATCTGAACTGAAAAAGTGGATCTTCAGGTTCACATCACAGCAAGGACATTAATGGTGTGTCACTACGGTACTCAATGAAGCAAACACAAAACCACAGCATCATAGCTGGATTATTTTGTAGCTGTCTGAAAATGAAAGCATTGGGTAGCTTACCAGGCTTAAAGGGCAAGCTATAAGAAAAAAGCTTTCCAGAGAAGAGTTAGACGTCAGCACCTTACAATGGCTACACTAAAATACAGCTACCTATATGCATATAGGTACCTTGTATGTTGCTACTTACTTTGCTGTATGTATATTTAGCCAAGAAGTAGTTTTCCTTTTCAATAGTATCTGTCAAAACACAGAACAAGGAGGATTGGTATCAGAACAGGCAGCAAAATCCATACACAGTTCACATTAATTTTAGTGAGTGGCTAATGTCAGACTGAGATGATTTGTGGGTTATTTAATCTATTCCTCTGGTCTTCTCTAGGGTGATCTCAGGGGAAAGTGACATGACGATTGCCCTCTCTGGCAGACCAGCTGTTCCCAGTGTCACACCTTTCTCATATCAAAACATTGCACTCTGCTTTTCACCTCTGTGATATTCAACTTAGGGTCAGTTCTCCAGCAGGAGTCAGTGCATTATACTGTTGAAAAGGTGGCATGAGAGCCCTGTGTACAGACACTGATTTACAGTGGGGTCCAGCCTTACCTATTGAATCACCGTCATCCCAGAAGAGAGATCCAGAAGCTTCCTCTTCTTCATCCAGGGCGATAATGAGCCCAAACGGGTTCAGACGGCTGTCGACAAACACATTGAGAAGTGTTAGTACAACCTTGTGGGCACTGTCCCTTCCAAGTTATTTAACAAAAACTTCTGAACACAATTAACTCCAATTTTAAGGTTACAAAAAAGGCCACAACAGAATGACAACCATGCTCACCAAAAGGGCTCCTGACATGATGATGAAAACTTTACCTTGCCTTGTCCCATTGCTTGTGTGGACAAGTTTCCCCTTCTTTAGTGGCCTTAATATATGGTAACTGGGCAGTCTGGGAGACAGCTGGTCACCAGTGCTACCTTACTATGGTTTGGTTTGGTTGCTTCATGGGGCTGTTCCCTTCCTTCCCTACTCACATTTATCTTCTGAGAATGGCTCAGATGTGAGGACAGTATATTACCCATTGGTGTAGGGATTTTTGTAGGGAAATCTTTTGCCTAAAAGGAGGTTTGAGCTTTTCCACCTTGACCAGGGCACTGGATAACCATGTCCAAGAAGAAGAGTTTTGCATTTTTCCCTTGCATATGTTTACTTTGAATGACTGGCAGCAGGTCAGTGTGGCAGTAAGAGGTGCAAAAGCTGTTCCAAGCATAACCACAGAGCCAAGAGCAGGTTTCAGCTGTGGAAATGATGATGTGGGTCATCTCTGGTGTGACTTATCTTCACAGTGGAGTGAATAGTGGGATAAAAATACTATGCTTATTGCCTGGGATGGTGACTGGGAGCTGCAGCTCGCCTCTCTTCTGCACTTTCTTTTGATTGCTTTGTTGGCTGTCTGTGGGTCTGACCTGCACTGCTGTTGTTTGCTGACGGACATAGATGATGTTACCTCCTAGTAGTTGTCGTGGCTGGTGCCTGTTCTGGCAGGATGTAGCCTCCTCGGATGAACAGAGGGATCTTGCTCAATGGGGCGGCCACAGTAGCATAGTTCTTGTTCCAGCTACTTGGCAGTTTATGACCCTACCACAAAAATTAATGCAGTTAAAAAAATGCAAGTCCAGACACTATATATTGTGAGCATATACCACTGAAAAAGAGACCAAGGGGTTCATTTTCATCCCAATCAGTGAAAATTCAAACAGAAAAGCAGATTTCAGAGGTATTATTCCGGTTCCTTTTTTTAACATAAAAGAGGATCTAGCCCCTGCAGTCATGCATATGCATGAGATAGAAGCATCATGAATGAAAGCAAATCGTCTTTAAGAATGGTATCATTATTCCATATGCTGGGAAAAAAACCCTCATCAAGACACTGAGCAAAAAGCAAAAGAAACTTTTCCTTCCTCTTTCTGTGCATATGGAGCCTGTCACATTTCAGTTTAAGGTAAATGATTCATAATCATTTAGGAATGTAAACTGTAGATTTTCTTCTCTTTTAAGGGCAAGTCTTCCCTTTTCAAAAAGTAATTACAGCATTCAACAAGAGAAAATCATATATGAGTAGACAAGTAGCATAAGTTATCTGCATTATTCCTTCCTGGTTTAATGCCTTAAAACCAGGTGTAGGCAAGGCTTACATTCAGAGTAGGTAACAGGAAGGCTTTGTTCTTGGCTTCTGTAAATGGTAATTATAACTCATGGTAAGTATGCAACCTTGGTTTTGGATAAGCATCATGTGTATAGCAAGTAGGTGCTAAATGCTGGGAGCTGAGCTTTGCTAATGCTGGGGACATGACCTGTAGACAGGACAAGGGACCCCAGGGCTGCTGTCCCCATGCTCAGCCCAGCAAGGAGGGCTCAGAGGGAACCACAACAGGGACAGCTGAACAAAATGCTCTATCTTGCAGTGCCATGGTCTTATGGAAAGAGAAAAGAGAACGGATTGTATGAACATCCATCTGAGGACACCAGCCAAATGCTGAAAATGACCAAACTTTAAAAATAAATCTGAATTTCCTCTGAGAATATTTCTGTCCTGCCCACTCCTCTGCCAGCATTGCTCAGGGTAGCTAACAACAGCCTGATGCTCCTGGGCTCACGTTGCCAACAGCTCTTAGCATCAGCCTAACTCCTCGTGCTAGAGCCAGCCCTGGTCTTACCCTGCAGATCGCAGCAGAGGGTACTGAGGTTGAAACCGAGCACTTTTGGAAATGCAGTACTGAGGAGTATCTGTTCAAAAGGTCGAAACTTGCAACGCCTAAAGCAAGAAGAGGCTGGCTTTTTCCACAGAGCAGATAGTTCTGTGTCTCTTGGAGGCACCTTTCAGAGGGGAGCCTCACCCTGCTCTCTAAATACCCCTTTTGTCAAAAGTGTTGGATGTGCAAAACCGCATGCACAAAATGGTTTGCTCTCAGTGTGCTCTCAGGAGTACAACTGAAGTTTCTGTCTGTTTCTATGCAGGCTAGTGTATCAGTACAAGTATTAAAACATGCAGTAAGGGGGGGTGGGGGATGGGGAGAAAGAAATCTCAACAGTTTCATGAATTTCTAAGCTGCTCTTGAAAATTCAGTTCTCTCTGTCTTAGCACTTTACAAACCAAAAATAGAAAATAAAATGCTACTGAAAGCTGTGTAATTTACTCTCCCAGCTAGCCTGGTGTAGACTTTTTGTGCTCTAGTTTTCTTAAACACAGATGCTGAGGTGAAAATACTGCTGAACATTGCTAAGTTATTTTGCTGGAATTGTACCCTTTTGAATTATGTAAAAAATGTAAGAAACAGAATCTTAAAAATGCATACCGTATAGTAGTCAAACCATGGTGCTTCAGGGAAGTACACATCCACAGATCTTGCTCCCTGTAATTGTTATAAAGTGATTAAAGTCTTCTTTCTTTTTACATTTCTGATATTACATTAGCTTTATTATATTTGCACATGGAGAGATGTATGCTGAATATTCTCATAACATCAAATCTGGGATATTATGGCTGAGTTATTATCATAGCAGTGGACTAGTGCTGGCTAATCTATAATGTTAAACAGACGAGTTTATCCCATTTGGGAGGTTTTACTGCGGTTCCGTGATGAGTCAATGTTATATGATTATTTTGGTCTAGTACATAGGTCTATGTCTTGCAAATGTAACTGGCCTAGGTGCACTCCTCTAACATCTGAGCAATCCCAGTGAGGTCCACAGCAGCCTTTGCAAGACAGGACTTCACATCTGATGACAGAGCGAGGGGACACCACTGCTCAGTGCCTCTTGCCCTGTTCCTGTTGCAGGAACAGGCAGAGAGTAAGGTCTGGCAAGGAGGACACAGATATTTCTCTTCTAGACAATAATTTAATGTTGCAGATAAATAATAATAAATAATGTGCTGCTAACTGCACAATTCCTGTACTTCGTTTTGCAGCATGTAGTGTATTGTATTGTTGCAGGGATGAAATCACACTAAAGACAATATGAATTAATAACTCCAGGAAAAGCTGGAATCAAAACACGCTTCCTTTTTTTGTCATGGGTTGCTTATTGTCACAGATTAATTTTAACTCTCAACATAGATGTCTGCCTCTTTGCAGAGTTATGGTTTAGCCCCAAAATTTACTCCAGGGAGCAGGTGGAGCATAAAAAGTAAAGGTGGAGGAGAAAAGTTAAGGCAGAGTTACCATTTGGCATTTTAGGGATTTTATATATATTATATTATTTTATATGTATTATATATAT
>NW_010299080.1:43575-50352 GCF_000700745.2 Antrostomus carolinensis | reverse complement strand
AAAGGGTGAATCCACCCAAACCACCACACCCGCAGATATTATTTCTTTGTCATCAAGGGGAAAGAGACTGACACTTCATAATGTTAAGACAAGACTGTCTGACTCCACTGGAAGTAATGAAGCTTGACAGTTCCTGGGTTAATACCAATCCTGTAAATTTCAATTAGCCCTGACAGCAGTAGGGTTTAACGTGATGTTTATTTGAGGTGGTATGTTGGTAGCTTTCCTTCACACTTACAAGGAAAAAGATCTCTTTCTCTCTCTCTCTCTCTCTCTTTCACACACACACACATACACACAGAGTAGGGTGCAGCCTTCATCCTATTTATTTCTTGAGATGTCACGAAGACACTATAAGAGTCTCAGACTATCTCTGTGGACAAACTTAGGTCTCCAGCTATTCAGAATATAATTATCAAGTTTGGATGCCTAAAACTTGTGACAAAATACTCACATTTTGGGATCTAAGATTTTCACAAGTGCTCTGTTGGGTTCTAGAGATGGCAAAACATCACCCTGAGGCCTACCTTCTTGCATAAACCTGGTGCAGGTGTAGTCCTGTTGCTGCCTTCCCCCCTGGGAGTTGCAGCTTTCACCAGGAGTTGCTTTGCCAGTGGGACTAACAATGCTTTGTCCCTCCAGTCCTTTCCCCTGTGGTATGAACCAGGCTAAGACGTGCCTGTGTGGGGTGACGTGATCACAGCTCTGCATACACTTGCTTTAGATCATTGTTGGTGTCCACCCTAACTTCTATCAGCAGAACACCTTTTTTTTTTGCTACATTTTGTATCAGTTCCCAGAATGAAATAAGCTTTTGCAGGCAAGAAGTAGTTTTTCAACTGTGTCTGTGCTAGCACCCTTGCTGACATTAGTGATGCTGCACTAAAATCACAGCTCTAACCAACTCTGTGCTCCACGCTGCTTTACCAGCAAAAGTTTCTAGTGCAGTCCTGCTGTCATGTAGTCCTACATGTCAATTTGGTGCTAAATATAGGTGTTATGTGTGAAAATTTTGGCGTACCTGCTGTGCTTAAGAGAAGTTAACGCTAAGCCTCAGTTGGGCTGAGGTTCCTCTAGCAAAGTACAAACATGTTACCAACAACAACAAATCATGTCTATGCTTGAGTTGAGCACGGATATTTTATTTTTTTAAACCACAAGCGAGTGTGACACATATAAAAGTGTGGGACAAAAAACACTTAGATGGGCTTAGAAGCCTGAGCAGTGTACTTCCACCAGTGGCTTCCCTGTTAGCTGTCAGGACAGACAATTTCTGTATGTGATTGTGGAGAGACCAGCCTTGCCAGGACTGACTTCTCTCTGCTCCTGCTTAGACTAGCGGGAGATGAAAGTGTTGAGTACATTGAAGAAAAGAAAAATAGCTCTAGGGCCCAGTTCTCTCTTAACAATTAAAATAGTATAAATATATGTTAAAGACACATATTAAAGACAGCAAGAGCCTGAAAATGGCACCTAATTTTAAGTTACATAATACCACTGAAGCTGACCTTTTGGCACCCTTTCCACCCTGAGCCAGCTCTTGTGGTCTTCTGATCCTATGCTGCAGTGGCTGAACTCATTGAATCAACAGAATGTTATGCAGCAAAAGTATCAATATTTAGTGCTGAATTTGTGACTCAAATTAGCTCCAGAGCTGCTGCCACAGAGTGGGAGTGTAAGGCTGGAAGAGGTGATAGGGGGGTGGAAGGTACTGATAGTGGCAGAGCAAGGGGGAAGCAGATCTCTTCTTTTGGATGATGGCAAGTTATTAGAGCACCTGAGACATGAGTTTTGCCCATATTTTCAGAAACCTTGTATGCAATTCTCCTCAATCTTATTTCAAAATCTTATTTCAACATGCAATTTTATCAGCCAAAAAATCAGGAATATACGCATAAAATTTTATGATAATACAACAGGCTATCTTATGGGTGTTCTTACATTTCTATAGGTCTTGGGCACCAAATGCAGCTGTCAGTGGAAAGATATTTGAGTTTTTCAACAAGTTGCATTTTTATTTAACTGAAAAGCTTGCCACTTTAGAATGACTCCTGCATGCATGTAAGACAATCAGAGTGAGATACTGAAATTTAAGGAACAAATTCTGAAAAGTCACAAATGTGAAAGAGTGGGAAATGTAAACATTTTGGATTTGAAATGAAGTGATCTGATGTTAAAATAGAAACTAAATTTAAGGCTGACATAGAGTATTTTCTTATTTCAATCCGTTGAGTTGGAAAGGTGGGAAGATTAATCAAAATCACCACTTGCATGTGGAAACTGTGAAAGAAATACTTCTAATGGGGAAAAAAAATCAAATAGCTTAAATATTGATGTACATATTCATTATGGCATTCTGTGTATGCTTTAATTTATCCCATAGCTTGTCTGTCTTGTATCCTTCCGTTCTTCCTCTTCCCACTTCCCTTGTTACTTGTTAGGTGATTTACTTAACACTTTGCAAGTGCCTCTTCTGTGCTATGCATATTCAATTTATCAGAGCTTCTTAGAACAGGTGTCCTCAGGAGAGGAAATCTTTTCCTTCCTAGTCACACTTTCTCTATACAAATAACAAACTGCAGTAATTGTCTCAAGAATTTAGAGAGTCAGACAGCAAAGGCAAAGGTCCTCTTTTTTTGCCTTGTCTAGCAAATGTGCTGATTCACTGCCGTTACTTACTTCAGAGCATTAGTTTCTCTTCAGAAGTAAAAAAAGTTCCTCACTGGCAATAAGAAAATAAGGTGTTTGATAAGAAAATCCTTGCTGTTTGATTGAGGACCTACTGCCCTGGCAGTCTCTAAGTTGAATTTCTTTTAAGAATCAAATTTTTAGAACTATGCAGTCTTGTTACAGCTTTGCTCTGCTGAATTAATGAAGGTTTTATAATTAGCTGCAGTGGGACAAAATCGAACCAACAATGGGTACACTGCAAAATCCAAACCTGTACCTTTTGTATTTTCACTGTTATTTTTCTCTGTCTCTCCTCCCACCCCCATTTTCTGCAGACTGCTTCCAGGAAGAGACAACCATCAGACAGTGAAGTAATTTTTATAGTGAGGGAAGTGTTCAGCTCAGAAAGAAATTTCCCTCTCTTTGCTTTCACAAGTTCAATTATATTTTGGTTTTCCAGCCTCTCTTGCACCAGCACTGTACTACTTTGCAGTGCCAGTATTTTTGCATTATTCTTCCATGTTTGTGCTTTAGCCTCTGTCTATGGCATGGCATAAGGCATGGTAGAATAACTCATGTAGGTTCCTGACTCAGAGAAGCTTAGTTTTCTACCATTTGATTCCAAAAAGTCCAGTGAGGCATCGTGTGGGAAAGCAAAAAGCTCCGTTGCTTTTTCAGAAGTTTTCGGCATGTTTTCACTTCAGATTCTACTGTGGTGTCAGCCAATTCAAAACTTTGGTACTTTGATATATTTGTATTGTATGGGAGATCATTGTTTCCTTTCCTCTTTTTTTTCCTTTTTCCCTTTAGTAATTCCTTCTCATCTTTTTTGCACACTGAAGACAAAGGAATAAAGATAAATGAGAAGCTAGCATGATGGAAATCGATCACGAGTTTTACGCTGCAACATTGGTTTGCTTTTAATGTAAAAATACCTTTGTACAAAATAGCACTCACAGGAGGACGACAAGCCTGGAGTTTCTTACACTGGATCCTTTTAAAAGGAATCTCTGGTAGCTCACAAACCCTATATACCCTCTTCCCAAAACATTTCAGGTACTTCATAGTACCTCTGTAGTTAGCCCCATGAGCTATCCTTTTGTTGGTATGACTTGCAGTTAGAGGGTCCCCTCATCTTAGGCACAGAAAAAACCACACACTTTCTGTGATGCTGTAAACATGAGGAAACACTTCTTTATTGTGAGGGTAACAGAGCACTGGAATAAGCTGCCCAGAGAGGTTGTGGAGTCTCCTTCTCTGGAGATGTTCAAAACCCACCTGGATGCAGTCTTGTGCAACTTGCTCTGGGTGGACCTGCTTTGGAAGGGGCTTGGACTAGATGATCTCCTGAGGTACCTTCCAACCCCGACCATTCTGTGATTCTGTGATTCTGAGAACAGTGCTGCTTTGAGAACACACTATCCTGCAAAATATGCATCCATGAGCTTAGCTTGGCACAGCGTGAGTTTGATTCTGCAAAACAGTGAACGCTGCTTTTGATCCAAGAAGCTCTATCCTTAAGCATGTGTATTGTTATTCACATATAGGCTGAGGGCTTCGTTCTGGTGAGTGTCTGGACTGAAAGTGAGACATGCTAGACTACAGGATTTGTGTAGTTCATGGTTCCTCTCAGAGCTACAGTGCAGAAGCAGCTTTGAGAAACCAGTCTCCATTTCCATATCTGGGCATGCAAAAATTTAGGCATCAAAAAATAGCTATCACTTGTAAAAGTGTGAACATTGATGATGCTGTGCTTTTCAGTGTGCTATCAGAGCCAACTGGAATAACACATTTTACAGACTAAAAAAGAAATAAAACGTTTACAAAGTAATAGAAACTATTAAAGATATTTGCTTATCATAACCAGACAAGCATTTAAATAAAAACTGGTTGCATTTTCTGTTAGTGATGGCCTTTGCTAAGAAATAAAAATTGAAAGTAGCACAACTTGAAGACAGTGAAGCTGTTAAGAGAAGAGAGGATATGGGGAAAGCTTGAGACCTTTTGAGAAGTGGGCTCTGATGGATTTATTTAAGGTGATTTAAACCACTATTGACCCAAACAGCTATTCTGCTCTTAGCTGGAATTTGTATCTCAGTTTTAGAAAGGAGCTCTTGCTTGTACATCAGCTCTCCTGAGCCTTATTTCAGAGTATGAGTGTCAGCCCACCTCTTCATGTAAGAGAGCACATGGGAAAGAATAGGTCAAGACCAAGAGACAGGTGAGAGGTATGAAGGAAAGTAATTTAAATCAGTACTGTCCTACATCTGTCAGAAAAGTAATAGAACAATTTTGTGCTGTGAAGATGAAGAAAAATGTGTACTTAGTAATTTTCTTTCAGTATTCAGGGTCAATATTCTTCAAAGTGTAAATGAGCAGTTTAACAGAGATAATTAAATGAAAGGCCAAGTCCTATAACACAGCATTGTTCTTTTGCTTCAGCACAATCTGGTTTGAAAGGTAGCTGAGTCAGTCCCACACAGATCTGGAGTGTTACCAACCTCTGCTGGTAAGGAAACGACTTGGTGGTGGTTTCCATTGCATTCAGTAACGGACAGTATTATAGCAAGGAGAAACTGGTGTGGTTGGGAAGCAGGGCAGTTGCTGCACTGAGTGACGACCCCAGTTCTGGCCTTTATGGCTATAGAAGCACAGAAAGAGCCTCACCAGGACTGTAAACTGTCATGGAAACAGTTCTGCAAGAGAAGCGTGCAAAACCAAGTTGAGTGGCATGAGCTTTATCTCCTCCTGAAACAAATTGCTCATTATCTGTTCACTGAGTTTTAGTGGAAGTTCTTCTGGAGTCAGGAAGGTAGGAACTAGCTTCTTGAGCCCAGTCCTGGTTTGGGAACATACCTAGCTTCACACCATTGCACAATCCCAATATGCTTTGATTGACCCTGGTGATATTTGTCATGTGGGAATCTTGCAGAATTAAGGACAGTAATTTTTTTATTAATACTTTTCTATCTTTACCTTTAGCTCTGTTTTTATTACAAGGTAAGCCATGATGAAGTGGCAAGGCTTTGAAGCTTTCACCTTCATTTCATAGTGGGAGGGAAGAACAGGGAAGGGGACAAAGAGGGCACCTGCAGCAGAAGACATTGTGTGGGAGAGAGTACTTGTGCTAAGTGAGGTTTCCCTAGTTATGTGTTTGCTCAGGGTGGAATATCTTCCATTACAGATCTTTCACATTTGTTTGAGCTTAAAAAATGCGTTCATAATTGGAGCTCTTCTTTTTTAAGTGAGTAAATGTTTGGTAGAAAGATGACAAGACAGGTTTTGCAACGTCCTTATGTATTGTTACCTCAAACTGTGTTGATTTGGTTTGAACTGGTCACCTCTTGCCACATATTAATTATGGTACTTTTCAGTATGATGCTGAAGCCACAGACAACCACCATGAGAGAGTAGCTCAACCTTCCCTGTTGTTCCCTCACTAATTCTCTTGGTCCATGCCCCTTCAAGCCTTATTCCAGCTGTAGCAGTCACTGGGCTCTCCCAGGAGCCAATTTAATTTACTGGGGGGAAAAAAACAAAAAAACCCCCCCCAAAACCCCAAAAACCCAACAAAAATACAAAAATAGTTTTTGCTATTTTTTTTTTTCCAATTTTAGTGGATTGGACTGGATCACATGAGACTGAATCTGATGTGCAGAACACCTGGTACAAAGTCACACCTGTCTTGTAAAACCAAGCCCTAAGAGTGTGTCCTCCTACAGATACTATTGAAATCATATGGATTATTTTATAGGGGGGGGGTTCCAAGTGTCTGAGAGTCAACCTTTCTTTCTGTGGTGGTTTCACTGGACTAGCCCTTGGCCAGCAGCCAACACAGCCCTTCGCTCACTTCCCCCCAACACCAGGGTATAGGGGAGAGGACTGGGGACAAGGGTAAGGAGACTCATAGGTTAAGATAAGAACAATTTAATAATAGAAATTTAAAAAACCTTTAAATAATACTGGTATTAAAATAGTAATTATAATAATAATAGTAATAAAATATGAAAAGGAGCAATATGCAGTGCAGTTGCTCGCCACCCACCAACCAAGCCCGGCCTGTTCCCAGATAATGATCCCAGAGGAGCGACAATCCCGAACCGAAAC